>NW_015664762.1:416720-430149 GCF_001515625.1 Sinocyclocheilus rhinocerous
TATATATTAAAATAAAAAAATAAATACAATTTTCTACTGGTTAGTCAGCTTACATACCATTGTCTTCTATAGTAAAATCAGCACATCAACTGAAATTTCTAAAGAAAATCAGAACAGTGATTGTCATGTAACAATAGGGCTGGGCGATATAGCTAAAAAATTATCACGATATAATGTTTCATATAATTCTGTATCGATAATTATTGAAAATGTTTTATAACCTTTCTTAAACAGAGAGCAGTAGAAAAAAGGTTTAAATTTAACCATTGTATTTTTAATTTACCCAATCTATTAAGACAAACAACAACTTATTTTAGTCTTATAAATATTGTCCCGCGCTACACTCAGTTGCATTGGGTCCCGCGATCGTGCAGGTCTCTGAAGGTGCCTGTTATAATGTTATGATCAAGGCTCTGGACTCCGAGCATAACTTGTTTTTCTATAACAAACTATAAAATATTTTCTATTTTCTAAAAGTTGAACCTCTTTTAATTTTACATGGCTTCATATTCATCTCTTGTGCGAGACGCGAGAGCAACAGTCATAGTTGTGTGCCTCAAAAATGCGCCGAATATACATTCTGTGTGAATGGCTTGGTTTCGGCTTTAACCTAACCAATATCTTCTCCGCATTGAGCTTCTATATTTCTCTAATATTTTGAATGGTAAATGCATCAGCGGCGCATTTGTGGTTTCAACTTGAAATAGACTAACAAAAACATTTAAAATGCAACAACATCATCCTTACCGCATCTCGTTCGTCGCTGATAAGGCTCCCTGACGCACACCTAAAATTCAAATATACCGTTTTTTCATTCGAATGCAAATTTTTATTTTAAATTTGACTAATATTCCTTTTTTTGATTCAGTCTCCTCATTGCATGCAGGCACGGCACTCATTTCAGCGTGTGTTTGTGTGTGTTTGTGCGTTTTATCGCCCAGGCCTATGTAACAATCATCATCAAAACATGTCAGGATGATCTATCAAAATTAAATCCATCAATCAATCTTTCAGTAAAATGGTATCAGTAAAGACATTTAATGTACATTTATTTATTTACAAAAAATTACTTTTCTTCTCTGCATTTCTGGCAAACCTGGCATTGTATATCACAAATATTGTTGGCTCCTCTATGAATTGCTTTTGCTCCTCTTTTGTAAGCCATTTTGAATAAAAGCATCTGCCAAATGCATAAACATAAATGTAGTAAAGAGAAGTAAACTACATGGACGTCAGGCTTTACCTTGATGGTGCTGGAGGCGTACAGCATATCCTCCAGGGTGAAGTGACAGCAGTTGTTGAGGTTTTCTCTGCAGAACTCCTGGATCAGCTGGAGATTGTACAGACTGTCAGCCAATGACATCGTTTCTTTGACACAGATATCTGGATGGGGAGGAAACAAACCACATAACAGCCAATGAGGTTATGAACAGATCTGAGGGGGAGGAGACAGGACTCAAGTAGAAGCCAATTGAATTTCATAAAGTCTGTGAGGGCGGGAACAGAATGTGTGATGTAACGAGCAGAATCCTCAGAGTCACGGGGTGGAGATGTGTTTATGTTTGAATAACTGCTCCTCTGTTCTCGCTCAAACTTCCATTCACGCACTCCCACTCGCTCCTATTCCTTTCGCTCATTTCTTCTTCCACCCTCAAATAAAACTGAATAATAGCTCTTACTCTGTCAGTTTTAACTCTTCCTATTCTTAACGGTCTCTGTTAGGATTTCTGAAATGTATCTAAAATAATTGACATCAAGAGGCTTCTGATGTACAAGCAGGTTATTTACTGTTAAACAGAGTAGAAGCTCTTCCATTATGCTCTTCCATTATAGCACTAAGTTAATTTTAAAGAGAGTCAGAGACCTTCAGTTGACTCAGAATATCCGAAGGTTGATAATTTCCTGTCATGAGGCACTTCAGAGAGAGTTTAGTGGATAATGTAGTTTTCTTGATGTTGTTTGTGTGTGTGTGTGTTATCTACAGGTCCAGATTATGGGCTGAGTATTTTGTTGACAGTTTATCTGTACAGGCCTCTGTCGGAGGGTTGTACTCTCTCAACCAAAAATAAAATTAAGACAGTAGGAACACACTCTGTCTAAAATATATGGCCTAGTATTTAGCACACATGCAGGTGATTCAACTTCCGTAATTTACTGTTCTTCCTCTACTGAATCAATCAATAAAAATAAATAAAAAACAATAGATAGATAAATAAATAATATGAACAATAGCACATAGTGGACCATATAGAGGATTTGTAAGCATCAGACAGCGTAAAAATGCTTTCCACTGGGACAAATAAAGACACTGGTTTCAGCAGCATGCACACAGTTCAGAAACACAAGCTCAGAGCAGATCATACACAAGTTGGCACAGACCACAAAACATATCTGACCCATTTGAATTCTACACAGAATATTATATTTTAAAGAGCGGTGGAGGAGATTAGGAGGAGAAACAGCCTAGACATTATAAACAGTACTGATGGTCAGATGAAACTCTCTTATACAATTCTGCTCATGTTTACATACATTATTTATTTAGTATCATCCTGAATAAGCTATTTCACATAACAGATGTTTACATATACTTCACAAGACAAAATAACAACTGAATTTATAAAAATGATCTCATTCAAAAGTTTACACACCCTTGAATCTTAATACTGTGTGTTCTTACCTGATCGATCCTCGACTGTTTTTTTTTTCTTTTTTTTATGATGGTTGTTTATGAGTTCCTTGTTTGTCCTGAGCAGTTAAGCTGTTTTTTACAGTTAGCAGTTAAACCGGCTGATCTTCTGAAAAAACCTCCAGGTCCCTCCACATTCTTTGGTTTTCCAGCATCTTATGCATATTTGACCCCTTTCCAACTCTATATGATTTTGAGATTTTTTTTCCCACACTCAGGACAACTGATGGACTCATACACAACTATTACAAAAGATGAAAACATTTACTGATGCTCAAGAAGGCAACATGATGCATTAAGAGCAGGAGGGTGTGAACTTTTTGAAATTGATTATTTTGTCTTCTCGGAAACATATGCAGAAGTATTTTACACAGTTTCTTAAGGGCAGTACTAAATGAAAAATATACGATCTTTAAACAAAATAAGAAAAATTTACACATCATCCAGTTCAAAAGTTTACACCCCGGCTTTTATTGTTTTGCCTTCTTGAGCATCAGTAAATGTTTCCATCTTAAATTATTAACATTTCGCATATTCTGCAAGGGTTAGGGTTAGTAGCATGGGAAAATATGGGAAAGTTGAATCTTGTGGTACATATCACAGAGAAGTGTTTCCTGCAGCAGTACCTTGCAGTGGCACAGCATCAGGACAGTAGAAGTGCAGTAGTGCAGCCAGTGCGCAGCCATCTGTGTTATCCTTCAGGATATTGTCCACCAGGGGGAGACAAAGAGCCGGACGTGCTTTAGAGTCCTCTCTCCTGTACTGGCCCTGTGGATTATGCACACAGAATCGTTGCTATGACAACAAGATTGTTAAAATGGAAATGCATCATAACCAGAGCCAGTTAAGGGACACACAAACACACACACACATACTGGTTTGCATGTTTTATGGGGACATCCCATAGGCGTAATGATTTTACACTGTACAAACATTATTTTCTATCCCCTTACCCCAACCCTATCCCTAAACCCACACAAAAATGTCTGCATTTTTAGATTAAAAAAAAAATTCATTGTGTCTGATTTATAAGGTTTATAAGTTTCAAATGTATAAGTTTCCTCATGGGGACCAAAAAAAAAATCCATACAAGGTCAAAATTTACTGATATTACTATACTTCTGGGGACATTTGGTTCCCATAAAGTAGGGAATACCAGGTACACACACACACACACACACGCAATTAAGGAGTACAAAACTTAAGCATATAGTTGTGAATTAACCAGAACAACTATAGCTACAGCTCTATAAAAAAGCAATATGTATGAGATTACAGAACTGATGTATTTTTGTTATATGATCTGTGGATTCAAACTTAGCAGTGTCAATACATTTATGATCAAATTTACTTAGAAAAGCTTTAGGTGTGGTGAATGGTTAATAGTTTTTTTTTTTTTAGCTCATAAAACCTTGTCTCCTGATATTTGCATTTGGCTAAATGGTTTTCAAAGGTTGATCAAGGGTGTTTGAATTAACAGAGGTTAAGGTGGGGCCAAAATTACAAAGGCAGGTACAAAATAAAACCAGTCTGTAGACATTTAAGGCACTGCACACCCTTTTACGGACGTTCCTCAACACAATGCTTCCACTGTGATTTGTATTTGCATGCCTACTGAGTAACACAGCACCCTGTATTTCAAAAACTCAAACAGAAGACTTTTATGTAAGTACTGCTCTTTTCTGTGTTTTTTAAAAATGATATACAATGATGAACTTATGTTTAGACTGTAGCTGTATCTTTTATTAAAAAAAAACTTTTGTATAACGTCATTTTTTAAAATTGAGATACTGTATAGACATATCATACCATATTCGTGCATGATGTTGAACAAACATATATAACAGGATTATTAGGAATCTGTATATGTTCTGGATCAACTATTTAAAGTTTAATGTTTGTAGTGATCATAATTCTGATACCTAGTCATGTAGCTTCCTTTAAAACATAGTTGCCATAGTAACATTCAAGACAGTTAAAAGTCAGTTAATTGCTTTATTTAAGTGGAACTTCACACAACAAACTTGTAGCAGCCATTCTTATTGTGATCATCTGTAGTAAGCATTATCTGTAAGTTTTTATGGTTAATTTATATTCAATTTGCTCAATTTATTGTTCATAAAGCTGTGAAATACATACTGGTAAAAAAAAAAAATGTATAGCCTGAATGCACTGTAAGTCGCTTTGGATAAAAGCGTCTGCTAAATGCATAAATGTAAATGTAATGTAAATGTGAAAGAACTATATACCATAAATGACACTAACTGGAGATATTATTATGTTCTTAGAGATAACAATGGCTCCACTATATTTCTCCTTTCTGCATTTTAACTCTGTTTCAAGATATTTAACATGGTGTGGAATAAAGCGGCATTCTTCAACAAGCCTATGTGTTGGAAAGTGTTCATCTTTCTGTCTAACTTCAGAAAGAGAGACACCAAAGTGAGGGCAGAATAGTGTATTATAGAAATATTGTAAGGCATGGTAGGAGTTACATTTGTAAAGCACAGAATAGAATTCATGACAATTATGTGGCATGTCTGTGAAATTTAGTATCAACAGCCAAAATTTCCTTTTACAGTTTTTACAATTAAAGTTTACTGTAAATGGTCTGTGCATTAAAATTCATTTAGCATTGTGTGGGTTTATCTATCATAAGACTCTGCCCAGAAAATAACTGTTAATAAAATATTACATGTAAATATAATATGAGTGTATTTTAGACGTTCTAAAGAAGTGGAATCGACTTGATTTTAATACAAAGATCAATACTTAATTAAATCAACACTTCAGAGAACATCTCCTCACCTTTTGAACTGTGCAGGGTTCTCCTATATCTAGAACTCTATGTTCTTGGGCCAAAAGTTCTCTCAGATGTTCATTTACCTGCATTAAAAAAATGAACATATGTAAAATAAGCATGTACACATGGACAAACTTGCACAAATAAACACTTTTTCACACACACACACACACACACTTAAATTAAGTCAATTAATTCAAATTAAGTCTATGGCCTAAATTAAGAGTTTCTAAAATGAATGTGTTGATCTTAATAATTTTCATTCATAAATACAGATAATTACTGATTTTGGATTCAACAACAAAAAAAAAATCTGTCTTCAATTTTCTTGTCAGTAGGCTGCTTGCTAACGCAAGGTGAGAACAAGAAAAAAACAGTAATGGACACAGCTTAGAGAGCTTACATAACTCCAGAAGAGGTAAGGTAAACAACAGAACATACTTCGATCTCTATTAGTGTGTAGGTGCCCAACAGTCACACTAGACTGAGCATGCGGACACTGCGGACGTAATATGGCGTCATACTCTGCAGCGCCTTTTTTGAAAACATAATTCAACATATAATACATTCAAAAACCTAAAACTATTTCTGTCAGGACCACTATCGTCAAAATGATAGATACTTAGCATACGTTTGGTTTGGCGGTATGGTTCTGTTCTGGGCAAAAACCTCCCTGCCCATCCATGCAGCCTGTCATGAAAGAGCAGGGAGAGCAGCAATAATAACCCCCCTAGGGTTACCAGAACAGAACAAGGCAGATATCATTAATGTACTTAATGATATTTAAGTGTAACACTTTATTCAAGATAAAGGAGTCTGATTAGCAAGGAATATCAGAAAGCCAAGTCCTGACTGTGGCGAAAGGAGGAGCTGGGGATGGAGGAGGGTAATTTGCTCCCGAGCAAGCTGACTTTTTATTGGCCACACATCAACACATGGCTTAAATTCACAGGGCAGATTTCACCAAACTTGAACTCTGGAATGCAGCAAAAATTCACATGAGCTTGTTTTTCCTGTCTCCTGCATTCGCATGTGTATGAATGGAAGACAATGGAATAAAAAATGCAGTGCTCTTACATTTTCAAAACATCTCATAGTTAGTGTAATGATTACAGTTTTTCTGAATTGCTAAAACCCATTTCTTGAAACCATCACTCATTTTCTCAAAACCTTAAACACAAATCCAAACCTTCAAACTAAATTCACAGAACCCCTGACTCTTCTGGCAAAATCAAACAATCGCTTCAAAACCATTTCACCTGTACTCAAAATCAAACAAAGCTTTCAAATCATACACAGTACACAAATTAGTCAATAATATACCCACTACAGATCATTTATTAGACACTACATCAAAAAATGGAGAACACTGGACGTGCATGTAGTTACAATTTTTTTTTTAATTGTATTTAGTAAATATTTTGCAATAAATAGAACAAAAGAACAAACAAAAGAAATCACACCTAAGTTTCGTGAATACTCCGGGAAAGTTTTCAGTCCAATGATCCAGTAAACGAATGCATTCAAACAATCCGTCCAAAACAGCGCTAATATAAAGGAAACAAATATCGAAATTTAAATCGCATCATATGACCCCTTTAACTTTTGCTTTCTTGTGTTTAGGGTTTTGCATCACAAGTTTTTCACAGTGCAAATTACGTTTTAGTGAGTGAGAATGTGTTTAGAGTTTTGCAAAAAGATTGCATGAGATCTGCAAACAGTGTCTAAACTGCCTGAACTTGTTTAAGGTTTTGCAGAAAGAGTGATTTATTTGACAAATTGCTTTAGGCTATTGAGAATTTGGTTCAGAGAATGGTGTTCAGTGTCTTAGCAAATGTGAAAAACTGTAATCGTCTGAGCTGTTTTGCCTGATTAATTACAGGCATTCAGATAAATAGGTAACGTTAGGAAACAGAAGAGCAAACATGAGTGAATAATATGGTTTTAATTAAGGTTTTTAACCTACTTTTACTCTTTGTTTTCAGTTTTATTTAAAAAATTTGTTTACTTGAGAGAGGTTTTAAAATTAGGTAATTTGTGTAGTTTGATTCGAAGTTAACATCATGACGACTGTGTACTGTTTTTATCATAAAATTATGTCAAATTAAACAAATTACACAATGTTGCAATGCTGCAAAACAAATAAAACTTTTCACCACAACGAGAATACAACGTAAAATGATAGAACTGAATTTTCAAGTCATTACTTTTACAAATAATTGCAACCGCATTTCAAAAATATTTTGACATGAAAATTCAAATACTTTTTTATTAATCTATTAAGGTCCGTTCACACCAAGAACTGTAACTATAAAGATAACTAGATTAGCGTCCTCACCAGTGGACAATATCGTCTTATTCCAAGCGCACACTCGTCTGCCTCTTTAAACTCTCGAGCTCATCATGGCAGGATTGATTCTGATTGGCTGTCAATGTGTTTATAGTTCATCAGCTGTAAAAAATCGTTCTGAAAGTGATTCCAACGATATCGTTTCTCTGTGCCTTTATCTTTATAGCTGTGGTGTGGATTCTGCCATTCTTTAATATTGAGAACGATTTTTAGAACTATATCATTATCTTTATCGTTATCTTTATAATTATCGTCCTTGGTGTGAACAGGCCTTAAGTCTGCATTTGCATTACTTAATTTTGACAAAAACAGAACTTTTATTCAAATTCTGAATGGAATATTATATGTATCATATGTATATGTAGCCTAGAAATTACGCAAATTATAAATATTCACAATTAAAAAAAACAATCCATATTTTTATTGTTGTATTTAGTTATTATTCGGTTAAAAAAATAACATATAGAACAATTAAAAATTCTGCATATCAGTTATGGGACACTTTAAAAAAAAAAATCTATATTGCTATATATCGGTCTTAAAAAGACAATATCGGTCATCTCTAATTAAAAGTAGTTGAAAAATGCATCTTGAGATCCTTTGTATTGTGTAGAAATTACAGTTTCTTAATTTCAATTCATTTGTTTGTTTCAGTATGGCAATGAGTCAACAGACAGAACTTCCTCTTCGAGTAGAGGAGTGGACAAGAGAGCAAGTTCATTACTGGCTGACTGAAGTGATTAAAGTAGATAAAAAACATGCAGACAAGCTGTATGAGGAAGACGTATCAGGGGAAGAACTAGTCTGTTACCAGCCCAAACATCTGCAGGAACTTGGTATTAAGCATGGTCCAGCTGTTAAGATTATCACCCGGTTCGAAAAGTTAAAGAAGGAACAACAAGAATCTTCTGACCATTCCTACACGCAGCACACAGAGGCCAGGCTAGACACAACAGTGGAAAACAAAGACAGCATTTCAACAGATCAAACACAAATATCTAAAAATGCCAAAAAATCAATGAGAAAATCACACAAAAAGGATGAAACAGAACATAAAAGTGCTAATTCCATAGACAAAATAATACAACTGGGAAAAAATTCAATGGATAACACATCCAAAGGCACCCCAAAAGAAGAGCCACAACCAAATGAACTTTTCAGGGAGCCGCCTTCACAAAATACACATATTCCACTTATAGCTGTACATCTTCCAAAGAAACCGAACCAACAGAGCCAGCTGACCCTAAAACATCAAACATTAATGCTGATAAAGTAGTTGAAAATGAAAAGCACATGAGGAAGTCTGGATCCGCACAGCACTCATGTACTCTCTATCCATTTGATCAGAACTCTGCTTCCCATCGATATATTCAGAACTACACTCTTCCGCCTGAGACGGGACCTGGTAATCTGACCGATCCAGCTCATGAGTATAAATTCATGGGTAGAACCGATGACATTCATGTGATGAAGAAGAAGTTCAATAAAGAGGTGTTTCGGTTTACTGCTGGGTGTAAGAACAGCCGCACGAATGGAACCATCCACTTTGGTGTAGCAGACTCCAAAGATTCTCCAAATGCTCATGGTGAGATTATCGGGGTCAGTGTTGACAAGAAGGACACTATCATTGATCATTTTAACCAGGGCATTAAATCATACTTTGAAGAACACACAGATGAAGCAAAGCAATGCATCAGGCAACCCCGCTTTGTAGAAGTGCTCTGCTCTGATAGCACCCCATCTGGCAAATATGTCATAGAGGTGGATGTTGTTCCATCCCACAGCATAGTTCAGGATAAGCTGTTTAAAATCCAGACTCTGGATGAGGACAATCAATGGAAAAAGAGCAAAGGAAAATCACTCTTCATCAGAGAGGGAGCTGCAACCCGCGATATATATAAAATAGGTAATCCAAGAGACTGGCATGACGAACTGACTCGAATTAATGACCAAATAAATGTTCTGGATGATCGGAGGAAGGAAGCCGAAAAGGGGCCGTAGAGTAAAGACATTTTGCTTGACATCTTGTGTGAAAATGAATGTGAAAACGAATACGATGAGAGCTCTGCTGAATTTGAGTCTGAGTTCTATAGAGGAGGCAAAGTGAAATGGTGGAACTTCTATTTTTCAGAGCAACCTGCAGTAAAGCCATTCATAAAACGCGACAAACACTCAAAACTCGAACACATGATTAGATCTCAGGCCAAAGATCCCACAAGTACTTGTGTCATGCTGAATCTCTTTCATCACCCAAGGTGTGGCGGCACCACCATGGCCATGCATGTGATGTGGAATCTGCGAAAAGAATTCCGATGTGCAGTGTTGAAAGATAACACTGTTTTGAAGGATGAAGTAGCCAAACAGGTTGCTCATTTAATGAAGTGTGGAAAAAGTGAGCATTCATTAAAAACACCAGTCCTGCTATTAGTGGAAGACTCAGAGGAAACAGAAAACACAGTTGAACTCCAGCACTCTTTCAGAAAATTCACGAGAGAGACAGGTGCATTTGTCATAATCTTAAACTGCATACGTACAAAAACCCCAAAAGTCAGGTACCTCAAAACTGTCATTGAGAGTGAGTACATTACAGCAGCACTATCTGACAATGAAAAATGTGCTTTTGAACTGAAACTTAAAGAACTTCAAGAAATAAAGTCTTTCACAACTGAGAACTTTTACAGTTTTATGATCATGAAATTGAATTTCGACCCTGAGTATGTTGCAAATGTTGCATCTAACATTCTAAAGGATTTCAAAGTTGAAAGCAAACAAGCACAGCTCTTCTGCATACTGGCTTTGCTGAATTCATATGTGCCTGAACCAGCCATCTCAAAATATTTATGTGAAGATTTTCTGGGCATCAATGTGCATTGTGGGGACGGGAATCTGTGCTGGAGAAAATGGAGCCCTACTCCTGTTTATTGATTGAATTTGGGGCAGAAGAATATGGGGGACTCAAAGCAATTCGCTTTGTTCATCAACATCTTGCAACAGCATGTGTTAAACAACTAGAGGAGGCACATAACTGTTCCAGGGCTGACATAGTCCTTAACATGTTGCATTGTGATGCCCTTTTCAAAACATTTGCGGTGAAAGATGTTCTTGTTCAATCAATGAAAAGCATGTTGATCACTCGTCAACGCAAGATGGAAGACAATGAGAAAGACACTCTGTTTTCTCCTTTGATAGAAGACATAAACTCAGGAAAAGATGGGCTAAACAAAATTCAAGATATCTTTATTGCAGCTTCAGAAAGGTTTAATAAAGACTTCACAATTCCTCAAGCTCTAGCAAGACATTTGTACCTGAATGAGAAGAACTTTGCTGAAGCTAAAAAGTGGGCAAACAGTGCTAAAGCTATCAAAGAAAATTCCTACACCGTAGATACAGTTGGACAAGTTGCAAGTAGTGAATTAAAACATAAACTTGAGTGTAGAAAACAGGAGCAGAAACCATGCACAGCTGAAGACTTGAGGGAATATCTTGAGTTAGCAAGCACAGCCACCAAAGCTTTCAGAAGAGCTCAAACCTTGGCAAAGACAGATGATAGGATATTAAGGGAAAACAAAATCCAAAACTACATGGCCCTGTGTGAAGACAATAGGAATAGAAACTCAAATGGTGGTTGTAAAGCCAAAAGCAAATGTCTATTGGATAGGACAGATAGAACAAGATGTGAGACAGACAATTAATAAATGGGGAAAGTTTATTGAGGCACAGATTCCAGAAGCACAGTTAACAAAATCAGAATTTCATTGCACAATGATATATGATCCTGAAATAGATGAAAAAATGGCAGGGAGAAACTGCAGGACAAAATTTTTTAAATAATCTCACAGCACATCATAATAGGGAAACAGGGAGCAGCTTTGAGTATACCTGAATGTGAATTTGTGAAAAAATGGTTCAATTTAACAGATTCTGTGCCACATGTGTCTGTATATGTAGAAAAAACTGGGAAGCAAAAGATCTAGAACCAATGATGAAAAAGGCAGAACAAAGCAAATGGGAACCAACAGAACATCCGTTGATTTTTCATTCAGATGACAAAAATTACATCAAAATTTTGTGTGCAACCAGTTCGATGGAAATTGCTCAGGAAGTAGTTATCAGTCAAAAACTGATGCAGATGACTACAACATCCAAATTGATAGACACTACTGACACTGAACTATTTAAGGAAGTAGAGTGTCAGGTACCAACTGAACTATGGTCTCAACATGATTCGGATGTAGGATTGATAAAATCAGCAAACCCAGTGAGAGTACAACTTAAGCCAGATGCACGTCTGCCCAGAAAGTCACAATACCCTTTGCGTCCTAATGCTGAAACAGGTATAAAAAACACTATTGAAGGTTTAGTGAAGGCAGGAGTATTAATAGAAACATCTAGTTATTGTAACACTCCAATTATGCCTGTAATCAAAGCAGACAAAAACAGATGGCGTCTTGTTCATGACCTACGTGACCTACGAGATATAGTAGAGGATTTGCCAGCTGAGGTACCAAACCCGCACACGTTACTGACAAATGTCACAAATGTCCCTAAATACTTTACAGTAATTGATCTCTGTTCGGCCTACTTCAGTGTTCCATTAGCAGAGGAAAGTAGATATTTATTTGCATTTACATATGCGGGTAAACAGTATACCTACACCAGAATTCCTCAAGGGTTTAAACATTCGCCACATTTATTTAATAAAATCCTTAAAGCTGATTTAGAGGATCTTATGATAGACAGTACTCTTTTACAGTATGTAGATGATTTGATTATTTGTTCTACATCACTAGAACAATGCCACAGAGATTCTATTAAGGTCCTAACGAAATTAGCACAAGGAGGTCACAAAGTATCCAAGACCAAAATACAATATTGCCAGCCTCAAGTTGAATACTTAGGACGATTGATTGCATTTGGCACACGAGCTATAGCTCCAGCTCAATTGGAAGGCATAAGTAAAACACCACTGCCTCAAACAGTAGGACAAATGATGACTTTCCTAGGGATGACCGGCTTTAGTGCTGATTGGATAGAAGATTATGCAGCAAAAACAGCTTCATTAAGAGAAATCATGAAACATGCAGGACTGCAACATTTAGGTAATCCATTAAAATGGAACACAGATGCATTACTAGCATTTGAGACTATAAAAAAAGAACTACAAAAGGCCCCTTCCCTCGGAAATCCTGAATACAATAAACAATTTCATCTGTATGTCGCAAATAGAGTTGATGGTTATGCATCAGCTGTATTGATGCAAGAGACTTGTAGTGGAAGGAAAAAACAGCCTATAGCTTATTACAGTACAAAGTTGGACAATGTAGCACAAGGTTACCCACCATGTTACCAACAAGGCCTTGCAGCAGTATACTATGCATATGAGAAAGCATCTACCATAACCATGGGGTACCCAGTAACTATTTATACTCATCACAAAATTGTGGAGTTAATAGAACAAGGAAAATTTGTTCTGACTCAAGCCCGAATTCTAGCCTATTCGTCGCTACTCACGTATCCAGATGTTACAATTAAGCGATGCCATACAGTTAATCCAGCTGAATTAATTCCTTTGGCTTTTGAAGGAAAG
>NW_015664762.1:431937-438937 GCF_001515625.1 Sinocyclocheilus rhinocerous
GTCCGGTATAGACACGGTGAGTGAAGCCGAGATCAAGATATGCCTTGTCATATTTTCTGCATTTAGCATTTGAATGACCAGCATCTGCCTGGGTCTGTGCGACTTCATCTATGGCTTTTCTCTTCGCTTTCACAAACCGATCCATCTCCCATTCTAAGTTACGTCCTTTGGCTGTTTACTTATTTATTTTCTTTTTCTGCTGATGGCCCGCGCTCGACTTGAAGCAGCGCTGCTTAGACCGATGGGTGTGTGTCATCAAAGTACTGCCAGAGTTATAAGAGAGCGCGGATGTCTCCTTATGCTTTCTCTCGCTCGCCGTACTTTGATGTCATACACCGATCTGATCTTCAAGCCGAACACACCTCTTTACTCTCGCGTGACACGTGACCATGACGTGGCCTCTGCGATTGAAAAATCGAAATTTTTCATATCGCGATATTATCGCAAATGCAATTAATCGTTCAGCCCTAGCTAAGACCATGTGATGCACACACTCCCAAAATGATGTGATAGTTATATATACTCTAAATAAACTACAAACAAAAAATATATATTTTTTTTCCCTCATATTCTTTCTTGTAGCAATTCCCTCTCAGTCACACACCTGACTGAAAGGCTCATTATGCAGGCCTTTGTCTTCTCAGGTGTGAATCACAGCATTATCCATGACCATTCACGCCCCCTCGCATATTCCTTTTCTACACAAAATGTGTCTTAGAAAATTTAAATCAATATATTGTTTTCTGTGAATGAGTGAGTAAGATGATTTTCACATAATTTTGAAGCAAAAACTCTAGACTTCAAGAACCAGTTCTCAAAAGTCTTGTGAACAAATGTTCTGTATGTGTTTTATGGCCTTATTTCAGTGACTTTAAAATTTTAGTTTTTCACTAAGCACGCATAAACGTTGTTTTCTCAAAAACACAATCACATACATACATGCTGCCCACATATTATTGTAGCCCAGTTTGTGCTGATTATGGTGCTACTAAACTTTAGCCATTAAAATGTTTATAAGCAACTGAAAAAAGCACAAATGTCAGGGCATGTCAAAACTTCTCCAGCGCCCCAAAACACCCTCTGACCCCAGAGGGTTAATCCGAACAAAACAAGAACTAGATAAGGAGGAAAAAGTATCTAGAAAAAATAGACACATTGTAAATGACAACCATAATATTACTTATAAGAGAACAGGCAATTCAGACATATTATGGGAAAAGGCAGAAGACAATAATTGGTATCAATGCGAAATTACACAGCAGAAAAGAGAAATGGGAAAACTGCATAGTTTGCTTTGAAGCAAGACCAATTTTATATATTGTACCAATACCTATACACAGTTCTAGTTGTAGAATATTTCATTATGAATGGTTTAAGAAATGTCCAGGACTGTCTAATGCACCCCATGGTTAGATGTAGTGAGGCAGAGAGATAAATGTCTTTAGAAACTGTACCCAAAAAATGGCATATTGCCCATATTGGTGCCAGTTTCTCCAATCTACAACAAACTACAGAGAAGCAACTGAACTACAGTGCATACGAACCCGTAAATGTCCAATAGTACAGAAAGAAAAAATACAAAAGCCACAAGGGAAAATACAACTAATGGCAGATCAGGAATTTGAATGTTATGAGAAGGGAAATATTGTTGACGTAGGAAGATTTGAAGAAAAATACAGCAAAATATGGAAAATAATAATAATGAAAAGATAATCAAATGCCCATGTGAAAAAAAGTTTACTTATAAATCAATGCATATGTCCTGCAGGTCAGATGTAGACTTCATTTTAACCAGTCTCTGAAAAATAGTTCATTCTTCTTCTTACTATAATTTTAAAACATTTAACTATGGTGACCACAGTTTGTATAAAACGATAACACGAGGACAGGATTTGTGCATATGCAATAAAAAAGTCCTGAATAATAAAAGAAAAATAAAAGAAAATGTGTAAATGTACAATTCAACATAATCTCAAATAAAGATGAATACTGACTTTACCTGCCGAAATTGACTTTATTAGTTCATTCAAGCTTATGTTGTTCTAAACCTGCATTTACTTTTGTGTTCCACAAAAGAAAAGAAAGTTTGAAATGACATGAGAGTGAGTAAATTGTAGTCATGGAAAGTCATGGAAACACAAGGCGGAGGATCCATTTGCAAACACGGAACAGGAGCTTACACCAGGAACAGAGATTGAATGACACTGAACACAGCAAACACAGGGGTACATATACAAGGGCTAACAAGGTTAACAAGGGGGTGGAACAAATTAATCACCATGACAACAAACATGGTGGAACAGGAAACAGAAACTAAGCACAAGAAGTGAAGACAGAGGAACACCGACTGGAATCATGACATAAATGATGACAGAATTTTGTGCATGCATTCAGATTTTTCATTTTTGTTTTCAAAGATGTTTTTTAAATTTAGTGCATGCAGAACCTATTTTGTTGTTTCCTACACAGAGTTCTGAAAACAGCTTTCACATCAAAAAGCATGAAAGCATCTTAACATTGAGTTCCAACCATCCATAACAAAGTCCCAGCAACAAGCCATTTGTCTCTCTGCACTGAGAATGGAAATGCAACACGATGCAATCAATCACAAAACACAGAAAAGTGTGAACAAGTTCACATTGCGATGCACAGCTGATTGTATGGTATCGTAGGTTTAAAGCATTTTGGGCAATTTTTGGGCAACAAAATGAATAAGAAACAAGTACATTCTGAAATTATCTAAAATTCACATGTAAGCAATATGTTTACACACTGTAATGTGAGCTGTAGGGATCTCACCTTGCTGATCCATGTTGTCACGGCCTCTTCAGCATCATAAGGGAAGTCTTCCTCAGGAAGGAAAGGAGTAAATTTCTGTATGCAGGTCAGCACTCTCTCCACACTGACCATTTCAACTGTGTACGCCATCATCAAAGTGTCAGTCATCGCCAGGTGAGAACTCTAAAACAAACAAAAACAAACAAAACATAACCACTATGTTCCTTCCTAGCAAAATGGGACCTAATTTACAAGGGACACAAAAATATTACAAACATATTGCACAATGTTATGTAAGGTTAGACTGAGAGAGGCATATACATATCTTATTTATCATGCATTACACATCTTAGCAGTAGGTCATATCTGTGTACAAAGTGTATGAATGTGCATGCAACAAATGCAACCTTTTGCTGTTTCTTTAACTACTGCTACACTAAATATGGCCTCCTGACTGCTTAGTTATGGCACTTTTCCACTGCGTGGTACGACTCAGTACGGCTCAGTACAGCACGGCACGGCTCGGTTTGTGTTTCCACTGCAGTTTAGTATCGCTTTAGAATGGGTGGGATTATTTACATGTCGTTATAGTTACGCCGCCTATGCCGCAACTCCTGAAAAACTTTTTCATTCCGCGTCACCCCATCAGGCTCTCGCTGGATCCGCTCCTCTGCTATCAACGAGAGGAATGTATGTACTTCCTCAACAGACCACGAAACAACCACTTTTTGGTTGTTAAAAAAGGTGCGCTCGTTCAAAACAGTTGCGTTCGATCCTTCGCTGGCTGTGCTGATTTAAATCTAGCGGTTCTGTTGTGTTTGTGTCGCAAGTTCAGTGACGCAGGTAGTGACGATTCTTTCCGGCCAATCCGTGATCAGCAGAGTTTACACGTCGCGTTTTGGTAACCGTACGGTTCACTTGGAACCTCAACCGAGGTGGTACTAAAAAAAGTACCAGGTACCAGGTACTGTACCCAGTGGAAAATCCCCCAAAAGTGAACCGTACCGAGCCGTACCGTGCCGTACCATGCAGTGGAAAAGCGCCATTAGTGTCTAGCCTCTAGAGGGTGCTATTAAAATTGTTTGGATCAGAGACTAAGGAGTGACAGTGCATACTTTAAGAGTCTTACAGCCAGCCAAGAGTCCTAAAATTTAAGATGGGAAAAAGGATTTATTTTAAGCACTTTCAGCCATTTGAAAGTATTTACACTCAACTGCAGCTAGTCCTATCCTCAATCTTAAAATTTCAGATTAACAAGATTCCCTTAAATCCCTTTGAATTAAATCCCCTAAAATTTCCCAGAAATACTGCAAAAGGCAAACAAAAAATGCACAAGACATTTCCAGCATTTTATAACTATAATTAGTCTGAAAACAAAATATCAGTGCTGTTCAGCATGATAAAACATACAAAATGCTAATGCTTGATTAAAAACACTACAGTTATCTTAAGGGCTATGAATGGAAAAGCAGACATGGAACAACCACTTCTGGTCTCTGGGCCGCTCCTGTGGAAGTGGTGTCCTGGAGGAATGCCTGACTCCATATTGTACTCTCTTTAAGCCCATTTACCAGTATAAAATGCTTAATTATTATAGCAGCCATATCTTTGGCTATAGTGCAGCAGTGGTAAACCATTACGTGTGTATTTGAAGACTTGTGAAATTCTTAGTTCTATTATGCATTGCATATTTAACTTTGAGACAACATCAAGCAAGTGCATAAACATGTAAATCTGTAGGCTGTGACTGGCCTTAAATCTCTTTGACCAGCTTTAACTTTCTGATTAAAATGATAAAAAGGGCATGTTACTTAAACAATCCTTAAGCCACTAAAACTGACAAATAACAGTTTAATCCATGGAGATCAGCAAGTCTTGGCTAAATCATGAAGAAAAGATTTAAATAGGATTCAAATCCAAACATGCTGTATAAATCAATTTCAGAAGAAACACAGATGTGCCTATCAAGCAAGTGCTCATATTTTGCCTATAAGATAGACAGTTTACTGGATCAAAACTATTTCAATACACAAATGTCAAACTCTTCTCAAGAGTACTTACAGATGACAAGCATTTTAAGTTTTTACTCTTTAATCTGTCTGGGTGATATCTTAAGTCCAAGAAGCTTACCAGGTATTTATTGTAGTAAGCATCCAAAAATCTTTCTCTGGATTCCACCCAAACATTCAGCATGTCCAACTGAGTGCTGCCACACATAACTTACAGTCATACACGCCACCATGACAGGCCATTAGTGGTTCAATGGATCACAAAACTTATGGATCGGATCGGTTTTTGGATCAGCAAGAAAAAAAAATATTTCAATGTAACTTTGCTTTTCATTTATTACTTTAAGTTAAGTACTTCTTCAATACCACAGCAAAAACTACTAGCCTAAATAAGAAAGTTCAAACATGATTAAAGACAAGTGAACAGCCAGTAAAAAATAAGAACAAATACACAAATTACAAGCACAGATAAATACAACAGAACAAAGTTTTTTATTCAGGTACAGAAATGTAATAATTAAGTTTAAAATAACACTGCATAGTGTTCACCGTATAAATTAAATATAGATTAATCTTTGTCAAAAATGTGTTTTGTTTGATTAGCATTAAAGGGTCGAATTGAAATTACATACATATGGATATTGTATGCATACTCTCACACTTTATTTGCTTTTATTTTAGAACACTTGATGATTATCTAATCAAAATAACTAAATATGGCAGTCACACACACTTTTCCACGACATTCTAATTTATTGAGATGCACCTGTATATTTATTGTTTCATATTTAAAACTGAATAAAACTTTATGAAATGTTTCAAAATCTTTTTAATATTTAGCCCTGGAAATAAACAAAAGGTTTTAGGATTTTGAAAAAAAGATGAAACAAATACAAATCATGACATGAAATGAAGAAATATTAAATATTCTGCACTATTTCTAGGTGAAATATCAAATAATTAAATTTATGACACTGAACATGTGAATTCTTTGCACAAACGGTAAGATGTTCCTCCATTAAACAACAAGATGCTGTTTGGTTCATCTCAAATCATGATCATCAGGTTTCACACAAACCTATAGAGTTCATGCAGCTTGAATGCTGCTGTTATTATAGCAAAAGAGGGACAAACAAAATACTAAGACATTCTGCAATGTTAATTATTGCAGTTCTATTTCTTGTTTAAAATGCACAATGTTGGATTAAACTAGAAAAGAATGCAAAATAGAAGCATTTTCATTACTTCAGACCCTCATGTATACATGCAGTTTAAACCACTACCTTTAGTGTTTAACCTGCCGAGTGACAGTGTATGTGCAGTCAACACTTTTCTCCCAAATATGCTGATTAAAGTGAATTTCATCAATGCAGTTTCACAGCAGTGCAGACCCCTCCTCTCCAACTGAGTCACACACCTCGACACACTGCCGCAGTGCTAATCGCCATGCCAACAGACACACCCCCCCATGTGCACATATAAGTGTGCACTCGTACAAAGACAGGAGACTAAGCTGTGTTTTTGGACACAGTGGGTGTATCTATGGGTGAGTTTTGCAGACTGCGAGACCAACGAAGGTCACATTCTTTTTTCAAAATCTCATGTCACGTGCTCTTCTTATCCAAATAACCCTGCCAATCATAAACACACACACACACACACTCTGTGGCTGATGCAAAGACAAATCTGATAGCATACCGAAATGTGTTTTCATTTTAGAGCTTACTGTACGTAGGGTGAGTCTGTAACAATGAGAGCTGTGGATGTGTGTGTAAGTGTCTTAATGTGCGTGTTGCGTCTGTGTTAAATCAGATGGTCTAGACTGAGCGCTGTGGTCTCGGAGAGGTAAAAGCATCTAAATTGAACAACGAAAGGATACTGACTGTTACTGCAGAGACAGAGAGAGCGGGAGAGAGAGGGAGTACTGCAATGCAGACATCAGCAGTACCTAATATGGCAGTGTCCAGACCTGCACCTCATCCACCCTATACACCCTACAACACCCTTAAAGGGGTCGTATGATGTTGCTAAAAAGAACATTATTTTGTGTATTTGGTGTAATGAAATGTGTTTATGCGGTTTAAGGTTAAAAAAACACATTATTTTCCACATACTGTACATTATTGTTTCTCCTCTATGCCCCAGCTTTCTGAAACGCGTCGATTTTTACAAAGCTCATCGGTCTGAAAAGCGAGGTGTGCTCTGATTGACCA
>NW_015664762.1:439062-440709 GCF_001515625.1 Sinocyclocheilus rhinocerous
CTGGTTGTCTGTTCTTTCTTTTATTCTCCGCAGCAATGATAATCGTGTCTGAGGAATACATCAAAATTTATTATTACACAGGGTGAAAACACTGCAGACATAAACCACCGCAGCAGTGTCAGCCATTTTCTGCTGAACTCCATACAACTTGTAACAATTCCATGTTAACAAAATAACAAAAATAAACATGAAAATCACATACCTGAGGAATACATCAAAATGTATTATTACACAGGGTGAAAACACTGCAGACATAAACCACTGAAATAAGAAAAACATAAAATAAACAAACTCACTCTCATTAAGGGTAACTGTGTGTTTTCCATTTAGCCATCTGAAGCTACATCAGCAGCAACATGTTAATTTCACTGCATGAGACACGAGGCACAATGATAAGTACTCAACAAAGTTTCCATCGGACATATAAACCCATCCAACTCACTGTACATATGTTGATATAATCACTACAAACGTTTACATGTGAAAAACTCATATTAAACACACTTATATCACTTTTTAAACAGGAGAGAAGAGTAACACGCTTACCCGCAGCAGTGTCAGCCATTTTCTGCTGAACTACGGTAGGCGCGCAAGGACAAAATAATGAATGTCTGCAACGCATTAACCACCAGGGGGCACCAAAACACCGTTTGATTTAATTTACCCTCTAATTTCATGTAATTCAACACCATGAATATCCTTAGAATTAATGTTCTTTTTAACTCTGTTACACTGGCATGACGAAGCGGATATCGTCCTCTTTTGGAAGGCCAACCAAAGTAGTTTCGCTTTCAAAACGAAACACACAGCGTCTTCACGACATGGCAGCGGCGGCAACAACTACAATACTACAGCGAGAATAAAAGTTACTCCTTCTTTCTTTGTGTGAACATTTGGGCGGTGTTATGCAAATCTTCGCACATCGTGACGTAGACATGTGGGGGCGTGTTAGAACGAGCCGTTTTAGGTAGGCGTGGCTGACTCTTAACTTTTATAAAGAATATCTCTTTCGATTTGAGACTTTAGTCTTTGCAACTTTACAGATCTTCTTTATGCACCAAGAGCTTGTAACACTCCAAAGAGAAAGAAAACATTGAAATCGCATCATATGACCCCTTTAAATGAAGTGCACACTGCAGCTTACACACAGCCACCAAACACAGCACAGTTTGCATTACCAGTTCAGTAACAGCAGATTCATGTTATCACTGCCCTAACTTATGAGAGTAACAGGAAGGAAAACCTCAAAATTACAGCCACACTAGTGCCGGGCGGTATACCGTTTCATACCGAATACCGGTGTTTATTTTTGTTATGATATGAATTTTTTAAATACCATAATACAAAGTGTCGCTTAAACAACGTTCGGAACGCGACACTGTTTGAAAGGGGTCCCTTTTCACTGTTGCACTGTGGTGAGGGAACAGCTGTATGTGTTACTAAGCGTGAAAGTTCCGAAACTGAAGCTGTAGAACTAATAGAACGTGATGACACAGAAGAACTCATCCACAATATCCACATTGACCGCCACAAATATCCACCATCCCCTGCCATCAGCTCCCGCGTCTCACAAGTGCGACTTCAGCACTAGATTTAGCAACTTTCAGACCCACTAATTATGCAAAGAACCTCTTTAATGTTTTCATC
>NW_015664762.1:442171-502722 GCF_001515625.1 Sinocyclocheilus rhinocerous
CAAAACCACGTTCCCAAGCACCTGTCGCTTACTGTTTGTTTGGAATTATAAATATGAGCGTAGTTCGTCTGTTAATATCACATGCACTTTTTTGTTTGTTGTTTTTTTTTGTTTGTTACTCAGACGCAGGCAGTGCGCTGCATGAGATAAAAAAGTAATATAGCCAAAACAACCGCATAGTGTAGATGCATGTTGATTTTATCAGACGATGCCGCGATTATAAATGAGTGACTCCTGGTTAACATGTATTAAAAGGGGTCGTGTTTAGTCACTATTTAGTGTGGTATTTTTTGACAATATTCACTCATCATGACAGTAAAATAGGGCATTCTAAGTCAATATACTGCAGTATTTCCTCTCTCAATCAGTAGAAAATATGGTTAACACCCGGTCATGCATGAAAAAAAAAAATACCGTCATGTACCATGTAACCAGTATAATTTTGAAAAATACCGAGATATAAATTTTTGGTCATACCGCCCCAGCACTAAGCCACACCAAAATAATTCCCATAATTTTTTTTTGCTTGTTCTATGAAAATCACTATTAAAGGCATTACGACAGACTTATGAAAGCTTCAGTCGGTAAGGATACACTAATATTAAAATTCTGGTTGATAACACTATGCTGATTATTATGCCCGAGATTACAAATATATTATGTTTTGTCTAAATAATTAAGTAAAAAATAAAAAGCAAACAAATTTAAATCAATCATTTTAAAAACAAGCGAATTTAGACATCACAACATTAGTTGGACAGTATGAAAAATTCTGGTTAATAACAATAGGCCAATAATTATTAATAATGAATAGGCCAATATTAAAATTCTATACTATTTTGTCTAAATAATTAATAATAATTAATAATTACATGATCAAAAAATAAAATGCTAAAAACAAAAAACAATCATTTTAAATTAAGTGAATTTAGAAATAACAACATTATAATGCACAGTACAAAAATGTATATTAATTTTGAGATTTGCAAAATATTACATTTAACAATGTTATTAAATTATTGGTGTTTTTAAAGATTAACTTTAAGTGAGCATTAGATGATGGCAAAGGTAATCTAAAAGAAAAATTAAGACATAAATATTAGTATTGTAATTTTACATGTTTTACCTAAATATTTGACTTTTTATTTTACAGTGAAATATTACAATAGTAATGTTTCTTATTTTACTTAATATTTTATTGAATAATGACAATAATAAAATAACAATAATAATTATTATTATTGATATATAACTCAACATTTTTTGCCAAATTGCAGCCCTACAAACAAGCATTTATTTAAATGTTTTTACTTTTTTAAAATCACAGTTTTTATCAGAAAAATCACTTCTTTTTTTCCCACCAAATTGCACAGCCCTAGTGCCCATGTATTGTGCATTTCTACTTAGCACACATTACTATGAAGGCATTGCAACAGTCTTTTGAATTCATTTGCAGGGTCACATCACTATTAAAATAAACCCTTACACTCTAAATCTGAATATATGTCAGTTCTGCAACAGAAAAAATGAAGATGTAGTGCCAAATGACTTGCCATCTGTATGGGGGTCTTGCAGAGGTCTCTCTCAGTCACGAGTCTCTCCTGGTCAGTGACGTAGAGGCCTTTCTGAGCGAGGGCCTGGATGACGGCGTTGTGACCCAGCAGAGGTTTAGCCGCGTCGCTCCTGAGGATCAGACTCCCAGCACGGCAATACAACTCCGCAGAAAGCAGCAGAGACACAACGGGCGGCTTCACATGCTCCTGATCATACTGGTCTCGGTAGAATGGATCCTCCAACTCCACAGGTACACAGTCTAAAGAGAAAGAGAGAGATTGTGATTGATTACACAAAAGTGTCCAAGAATTTGGAGGCTAATGAGAAAAAGTAATTATTCAGGTGGTTACATGAAGTGGGTAAAACATTTTGTCCAAAAAAAAAACTGTACTATTCATTTCTTTAGGTGAAAAGAATAACTTAATGTGCCTTTAAATCTGATTCAGGATCAATGTTTGGTCAAACAGGCTGATCTGAGGCCAACGAGTGGAACCTGAAGAGAAAGACACACTGTTTTCAGACTAATCCCATTATGGCTCCCGCTTAATCTGATTTACTGAAGATCTTCAGTATAGCACCATAGACTCAAACACACACAAACAGACAGGTACAGGCATGCATGAATTGAGTCACGCACACACACACACACACACACACACACACACACACACACATACATACAGACTGCAATCACTGAGTAGCAAGCAAACACAATCACACACAAACACTCAACACAAACACAAGCATTCACACAAACACACAAACAAGGCAAAACACAAACACACACACACACACACACACACACACACACTGCAGTTAATCTCATACAATCCTTTTACAAATAAAAATTTTACCATCACACTGTGTATCTCTACAAGATGATGAAAAGCAATATGATTAAACAATGACGTAACTTTTGTTTTAACAAATAAGTTTACATTTTGTAGATTTTTCAAACCTAAAACCATTATGCTCTAATTCGGGGGTTAAAAGTAGTCAAATCACACACACACACATACATACAGACTGCAATCACTGAGTAGCAAGCAAACACAATTACACACACATGTAAACACCCAGGTATAGACCTGAAAAAACTGAGTCACGAGCACTTGCCAAAAAACAAAGCAGTCATGATGCACACAAACAGAAAATAACAGCATCAGGAAGACAACATCTGCAGACTGACAATTCAGCTCTGTTTCTGACGCTGAAGTGCGACTGCAGATGTCTGAGTTTACAAGAAGAAGGAAATTCCTGGCAGTGGCACCCCATAATGCTTCAGTGTTTGAGTCAGACAACAGGCGATGTAGATTCCTGCTCTTCCCGGGTCATTTCCTTTTAGTATGTCTTTGTGTGTGTGTGTGTGTGTGTGTATGTGTGTGCTCATTTTCTTTTTCAGCAGCAGGAAATATGTGTCTTAAAGGTGCAGTACAATTCCTGCTGTTCCTGCTTAAAAATAAAACAATACAAATAAAAATCATTAATAATTACTAAAATATTAATGAAATAAATATTTAATGAATAAACAAATTATACAAATTAATTACAATTAAATTAAATCAAATAAAAAGGGAAGACATTTTTTAATTGAAGAAAAAAAATTATTTACAAATTAAATAATAATTAAACATTAAAAAGAAAAAAAAATATTAAAGTAAATGTTATTATTAAAAAAAAAAAATTTTGTATATTATTTAATTTTTTTACAAGTTTAAACTAATAAAATGAAATAAATAAATGAGAAAAAAACAGCCATTTGGTTGTTGCATGATTAGTTGACCATCATTATCCATTTGTATTAAACACTTAATTCCAACATTAACTTATAACGGCTGTCGACGGTCTTTTTATGTATTTTAAATATTTACAAAGGGATCAGAAAACTCTTAAAAACATTCCCCTAACCTTACGAAAAGCTGCTGCGTCAATGGAAACCCTTTCCCTGCAGGCTCCGCCAGTTCAGAGCCAAAAGCAAAAACACACACACACTTGCTTCTGTAAAGCTCACAGTTTTTCCTGAACATGCTGATAAAGAGCTGCCTGGTTACGGAAAGGTTTTATCCCCACGTTTCATCCCAGCTAGATGGAGGACAGAGGCAGGAAGCGGCTCTCGAAGGCACGACAAACACAGAGAGGAAGTGAGGGGTCAGAGAGAGAAAAGCCTGAAGGAAGCGAGTCACCACGACTCACAAAAGCCTTTCAATAGTTCAAATCGACAGAATTTGAACAGGACTTGATTTTGTCCATCATTAACTAACTGGATTGTTGTTGTTTGCTAATTGCAAACTGGTTCATTCAGTCGGTCTCATACTCCTATAAAAATGTGCTGATGCTATCATCTTAAGAAACAAAGAAAGTAATAATTTTCCCATTCCACATTATGAGTCCCTCATATGTAACATAACATGAACGTTTGACATTTTTGTTCCGTAATAACAGTTTACAGAGAGAATAACAGTGCACAGAGTCACATGTGAACGTCACACACTCCCAGCGCTCCTCAGGCTTCAGTGATGTAACAGAAACGAATGCTCTCTGTTGTGGTATGTGCAGTATGTCACAGATGTGAGGCTGGAGGGAAAGACAGGACATGGACAATGTCGTTATAAGGGCCTACTGGCACGCAAAACAGCTGTTTGTGGCCTTGTTTATTTTTCATTTCCGAGAAAAGTATCTGGATGAACAGACATCCACCAGACTCTGTTTTCATTCTAAGGATGCCTTGCAATGGTTCGGCTCGTCTTCTTCCTGTGTTTGTTTCTCATGCTGATCAACAGTTTCATTCTGCTGTGAAGAGCAGTGACGGATGGGGAGATATTATCACCCTTACAAAAAAAAAACTACCATAGTACTTTGATAAATACTGCATGAGGACCATATTCATGCACCATGGTATTTACATACTACCATGCAATATGTTGAGAAAAACACAGGATACAAAATACATGTTACTGTATGTATGGTCCCTTGTGAAAAAGAAGTACACTTAAGCATACTTTTAAAACAAGTCTTTATTATGGAAATAATATACGTTAAAAGAATTTACTGAAGGGCAAATTAATGTAATGTTAATTGAATGTTATTTGCAATTAAATTAAGATGTATTATTAAATTATATTAAGTGCAATTAGTTGAACTTAAGAGTATTTCTGTGATCCACTTACAGTAGGACTTACAGTAAGTACATGTAATTTCATAATTGTCTTTGAAATACGGTTACTGCCAAATGCATTTCTGGTAACTAAATTATACTTTATTGTCATTTCTGAAACTTGTATGTCAAATTTAAATGGACTTTTAATGTAATATTGAATAACACAACATTTAGTAATTAAATCTACCCCTTAGAAGCACAATAAAAGATGATTAAATCATGTACTTTAAATGAACTTTAAATTTGAAGTTAAACTGCACTCTTAAAGTGTACTTATTAAGTGTGTTAAGAAACAGTCACGCAAATGTACTCTCCTAAAGTACACTAAAGTGGAATTTAAATTATCTGCAAGTACAGTTTTTAAAATATATACTTTTATACATTCAATACAATTAAGCACACTTCTTCACTTCTTTCACAAGAGGTTCAATGTCCAAAAACAATGGTAGTAGTAACCAAGTACAATAGTAGTTTTTGTTAATGTCACTATCAGAAGTGACTCAAATTTAGGTGATTCAGAGACATCTGCAATAGAGATTATAGTAAGTCCATGCTTTATCAATTAGATAACAATTTATCATTAGAGTTCATGAACACCAGCAACTCCAATGAGAAAAGCAGACTTTTTACACACATACACACACTTCTGCCAAGAGCAGTCTTCATCTTGGCCCTGTTGCGTTGCACTCCACAGGCGTTTCTGTTGTGGGCCGGGCGGCCGCTCTAAAAGCCATACTGCTAAGGCCATGCAAGTTTGATATTCTGCGTTTATGTTTTTTCCAGCATCCTCCATGGGACTTATTCTGGAAAATTCAATCCTATTACTGTGTGCAGAAGTGGGGAATCTGCTTTGAGCATTCATTATGGACTGTGGGGACGGACTCTGAGCTATAAGCCAGACAGCGGCCTTTAATGAGTCTATGTAGGGATCTAGGCTAATGATTTCTGCAGACATGGCAACAGTTACCACCATCTAGATTTTTTGTGAAATTCACTGTTTTTAACCTCTTATACTGCTTCTCATGAGACACATATGCACATAAAATACCTTTAAAATTACAATTCTCTTAATTCCTAAGAGAAGAACAAATGTATTTTCTTCTCATAATTTAACTAATTAATATATCCCACTAACAAAATCCCTCCAATAAACACTCATGATGCTAAATTTAAAAATATGCCCAATGCATTTCTAAATACTGGTAGGGGAAAATAGGCATGTTGACACACTTTTACTCCAGTCCACATTTCTCAAAGTAGGTTTATTTTCAATATAAACACATGCTTTGAAGTCTTGTCAACAACAACAAAAAAAAAGCAACTGAACATGTCCCCTGTCACTGCCTAGGAAAAAATATACAGTTGATTGAAATATATGGTGAGCAACAGCAAGGTGTCACACTATGGGGTAAGTTGTCACAATGGAAACTGCAATTAAACATGCTTTCAGCTAAATGTAAACAGTAACACGGTTATGAAAAACAAAACAATTCATGAAAAAGTATATTAAACCAGAGGTTTTCAATCTTTTAAATGCCACGGACCCCCAAATGTGATCATCCCCATGCAAAGGACCCCATCCTAAAATTGAAAAGGCATCTACAGAGTTTGTATAAAAACCCAATTTATACAGTGAAAAAATAATATTATAAATATGTCTAAAACATTATTTTGACAATATTTGCTTTCTCTAGTTACATTATTATATTTTATTTACATTACATTATTATTCTTTTTAATATATACTCATTATAGTGCTGTGATTGTACTGTATTTATTTACTCATTTGTCTACTTATTTTAACCGAATTATTTATTTTTATGTTATCACTTAAACCTAATTTTTGATTATTTAATTTATTACTTATTTGTTTCTAATTTATTGAAAATAATATAGTTTATTACATACATACACACACTCACACACACATATATATATATATATATATATATATATATATATATATATATATACATACACACACACACACACACACACACATACATATGAGATATGAGAGTGTTTTTTTACACTCTCATTTCTCATATCATTTCCACTGACCCCCTAGCATTCCCTTGCGGCCCCATGTGGTCCCCGGACCCCAGTTTGAAAAATTCTATATTAAACCACTGAGATCGTGTATAGCCCTTGTGATAACTTCCCCCATCACTCAAATACAAGATTTTTTAATCCGTAAGCGCCACCTACCAGATCCAAAGGCTTTGGCGATGAGCCACGTCAAACTGCACGATATCTTGGCCCTGGTGAAATCATAGTGATCAACAGATTTGATCGTCGGCACGATGAACGTCCTCTTGCTCTCCTTGATCTCTGCGGCATCACCCATCTTGACATCTACGCGTGGCTGCATCACGTCCCGCGGGAGTGACTATGAGATCAGAGCGCTGGACGACATTCCCATGCTTAAATGTGATGTGAAATATAACGGATCGGCCCGAGCTCTCGTGTAGTCCAATAACCCTCCGCTCATTTATTGATTATATACACGAAATCAATCCCAACTGCATCCCCGAGCGCCGGATTCAATATCCAGCAAGCAATTCCAGGCGACTGCGGTAGTTCTCATCCGTTTCCCGGCATTATATCCTCAACTTGGCGTACATGACAAAAATCAATATTTCATAGGTGACACGAGCGCCATGATGAGGGATGTCAAATTCAATGGCGAGGAGAGGCGATCGATAAGTTCACTGTTTTGTGTCATGATTTCTCCTCTTCTTTAACTTTTGTAACTGTCCTTCCTAAAATCTCTCCCTCTCCCTGTGGTCCGCCTGCCGCACTGGCCTGGAAAAAGGAGAGAGATGACTGCGCATGCGCGAAACGCCCAGACGCAGACAAGCACCGCTGCTGGCGGAGGCAGATTGACGGAGCCTCAAATAATAAGACATTTTACACACCTCATATGTTTTACTTATCTACACTACATTATATTTTACACATCTGTCCTTTCAGTTCTCCAAATACGCTACAGTGTTTGTAGGCTACGCTGTGTAAAAAACAATCGAACTCTGACTGTATAATCTTGCTAAAATTCTTTGGATTGAACTTGCTGTACATGTTAAACGAGTTGACTTCAGGTCAATTTAATTTACCTGAATTCACTCCTGTACGTTTATCTGACAATTAAACCTTCATTCTTACCACATACAGACCTTTTTTTACAAATAAAAATATAAAAATAGTATAATTTCCTCCTTAAAATAATCAGGGATTCAATGTACAATTTCGTTTGATTATTTTCTTTAACAAAATATTATATGTGCCCTCACCACCCTTCACTGAGATCAGATATAAAAATATATTAATATTAAAATATATATTAAAATATATTGTAAACATAGGGAAGGAAGGAAGATGTTCATGTAGTGTATGAAAGGATATAATTATATAAACACTATAACTACATTAAAATATAATGAAAAATATTAATATATGAATATATATTATAATTAGTAAAAATATATAGTAAACATTTACTGTACTGTGTATATTTATTACGTAACAACATATCTCTATGTTATTCAGATTAATCTATTAATAAAAAAAATGTCACTAAATGTTAGCATGTTCAATCAATAAAATAAATGCATAAAACTAATGAAGTGGGGTTGTAACTCTGATGTTTAAACAGTTAATTAGCAAGTGGAGTCTTAACTGTGAGTTGAGGCAGATCATGTGAGTCTTCAGGTTGTTACTCAGCAGCAGAGTCATGGATCAGATCTGTCAGACAGGAAGGGGTGTGACCACTGCTGCAGCCGAGGCCTCTGACTATCAGCTCTGGAGAATAGCTTTAATTACTGCCCTCTACCCACATACACAACCCTTTCATCAAACACACACACACACGCACGCACACACGCACACAAGCACGCACACACACACACACACTAGCCTTTCATGTGAGAGAGAGCGAGGCTCCTAGTTCTCAAGCACAAATGGAAGTCATTTAGCCTACTGAACTCCAACAAATATGAGAGAGAGAGAGAGAGAGATCCACCCAGATGTGACTGAAATCTCTCCTGCTAATTTTAGCAGCTGGCTTCTGTTACTGGCTGTTAAAGCTTCTGACCCTGTTTGAATTACATCACACCAGGAGTCATTCTGTGAATCAAATCAGATGGTGAAGAACCATTGAACTTAAAAAAAGTTAAATGTCAATTAATAAATTAATCTCCCTATACTCATGCCCACCTGTTTGCAGTAGCCCCTCGCACAAGATCCAGGGGGCGTGGTTGGATTCACATCTAGGGGGTGGAGATTGGTAGGGTTAGGGGTGGAGATGGGGGGGTTTAGGGATCAGGGGGTGGAGGCGGGGAGGGTTAGGTATATGTAAGGTGGGAGGAGTAGGATCTGGATCTTGTGTTCTGCAGTGAGGACCATCTCCTTGTTTGTGCTTTTCCATTTCGCTGCAGAAATCTGTGCCAACTGTGCACACAGAGTAATGTCGCCCTCTAGCGGACACCTGCGCACCCTGCACAGCTTCATTTGGAATGGATGGGAGCATGTACCGCATTTTTACATCCTGTAAACCTTAGAGCCTCTTAGTTAGAGGATCTTTAAAGTACTATTATGTACCGTTTAGGGGTAAATAAGGTAAAAAGATGTACCTTTAGCTTTTGTACGTTAGGCTTAGGGTACCGCCCTAGTTACAGCTTTGTACCTTTCAGAGTATTTTAGAGTTAATAAAAAAGAAATAAAAAAAATCACGAATGAAAACTGATGTAATAACTAATGCTAAAGGTCCAGACATCAATAGAAATAACGTGCTCTGGCTGTTCATAAGTGGCAGACATTTCTTGAACTTGGAATATTAAAAAAAATATTTAAAGCGATATAATTGGCATTTATGATGATGATGATGATGATGATAAAAAAAAAAATAGGTCCTTAACACAAGCAAAGTAAAAAAAAAAAACAAGATAAATTGAAAAAAAAAAAATACATAGAGAATTAATGCATAGCAATAAACACATGCTAAATAATTAAATAAATAAACCTTAAGATTAGATTTAAATTTTCTTACATTTCTTTTCTTACATTGCTTTACAAGACAACAGCTGGAGGTTGAGCTGCGTTGTTGTATTTCTACCACAAGGTGGCAGCATTCATTTTTCATTTATTCTCCTTTTTCTTTACATTCATCATTCTTTTTAGACTATAAAAAATATACTTGACGCCGTATAGAGAGAGAGAGAAATAAGAATGATGAGGATTCATTAGCATTTTTTTTTCTTCTGGATAACATTATCAAGTCTCTTCTTTTTTTGCCTTATTGTATAGGCCAATAAGTGATGGTGGAGCACATAATTAAAAAGAGCCAGTCCCTCATAAACATTCAGGAATGTGTTATGATTGCATACATCAGAACCTTTGATTATTCACATGACGTTCAATTCAAAGTGTGTGCCATTATCATGCTAAACACTATCAGCTTCACCCAACCCCCCAAAACCACACACACACACACACACATAATGTGTTGCATATTTCATACAAAGATGCCTTCACGCAAATACAACATGGGCTGTGTGTTTCCACTGCATCTCTTCACTGACCCCCACACCCGACTGGCCCTACACCCACCCATACACAGATGAGCCCCATCCGTCATGAAGCAGCACACAAAAGGACAGTTCAGGCTGTTGCTCATGTCTATGTATGCAGTTCACTGTGTGCTCTTTGCTCTAAGCTGCAAAACTGCTTCCAGATATGACCCAGCTGACGTCAGTGTTATCGCAGATACCCCCTCTGTTTGCCCATTTAGCTGTACATTTCTATAAACCCTGTTAACATTCACAACAGAGAACTGTTTCATTTGAAACATTTTAGGGAGGCTGCTATCGAATTGCACAAGTCATTCTCTTTCACTTGTTTTGTGTCATACATTTACATACTGATATATACAAACACTTGAATTTCACAAACTCTGGCAAGGACATGTCTGGGTCATATTTTACCACAAAACCAAAAGTAAGAATTTTGCATTAATCCCGTTTTTAAAAACCACTTGGAATTTTGCATTATGTTTATTTTCTCAATTCTTATTAATGTAACATAAAAAAATTAAATTCAAAATTTTTTATTTTTTTTTGTATTTTTGCATTTACAATATTTCTAAAATATTTGTAATTTAATTTATTCCTGAGATGGAAAAGCGAAATATTTCTCATTATTAACAATGATGAAAACAGTTGTGCTGCTTAATATTTTTTGTTGAAACAGTGATACATTTTTCTTTGATGTGCAGAAAATTCAAAAGAACACTCTACTGTATTTTAAATATATATTTTTTTGTAACATTATGATTATGAATGTCTTTACTGTCACCTTTGATCAATTGAATCCATCCTTGCTGAATAAAAGTATTTTTTCATTTAAACATAAAGTAATGAGAATTTAGAGGGAAAGATGCTTAAATTGTCATAAAAATTATATCAATGCATGAATGAATGAATAAATAAATAAATAAATAATGTTCCAAAAGATAGAGATTTAAAAAAAAAAGGTTTATTCAAAATATTTTAAAAATATAATTCCTGTTGTTTCTTTTCTTTTCTTTTTTTAAATGTTTTAATATTTTGATCTGCATTTAATAAAAGGTGTTTTATATTTACTTTAATATTACAGCATTCATTAATATTAAAATGTAGATATAACCATGGTAGACAAACTAGGTCCACATGCAGTTTTGTGCAGAAAGTAAAGGGAGGAGACAGAGTGAGCATGGCAGACGGGATCACTCTTGTGCTTGGGTCACTGTGGGGTATTTTTAACACTCACAGACCTCAAGGCTGTAGTTAGAGGGTGGGGTCACGCTGGCCTGTGCTTCCCCCACTGGCAGCGCAAACCTGTATTTATCTGAATAGAATCCAGAGGGGAGTCTGGACCATATGCCCTAAGTTTATCTTCTCTTAAAACGTTGTGACTTTGCAGCAGTGACACAGAAACCACACTGGATCTGGCTTGTTTTGTGGATTTGTTATGAAACAAAGGGAGATTCCACCATACTCCACCGTCTTGAAGTTGTAGCTTAAAATGTCCAGGAAAACAAGCAATGCAACTCGATTCAGCTTTTCTATTACAATATGCTTTAATGTGAAGCGCTGAAATAGGCTTTTTGTGGTTCCACCCCATTTTCCCTCTTTCTGGCATGCACTGAGGTATGAATAATAAATATGGTTAAAATTAAGATAAGCACTTTGCTCCCCATTACTTGCATGTTTCTCAGAGAAAACATGAGATGAAGGATGTAGAACAATTTAAAACAATCTAAATAAACAGAACATGTTTGAATATAATTATTTTAAAGATGTCAACTTAAAGGGATAGCGCACTCAAAATGAAAATTCTGTCATCATTTACTCATGCTTGTGTTGTTCCAAACTTCTATGCATTTCTTTCTTCTGCAGAACACAAAAGATGATGTTTTGAAGAATGTTCACTCTAAAAAATGCTGGGTTAAATATAACCCAGTGCTGGGTTATATTTAACCCAGCATTTTTTAGTGTAAGACTCATAAATTAGGATTTCAGCTTCAAGAAAAAAACATCTTAATGATGGATTTGTTTCTTACAAACACACAGCTATTCACTTCACAAGATGGACTGGAGCCGTGTGGATTACTTGTGGATTGTTGTGATGTTTTTATCAGCTGTTTGAATTCTCATTCTGACGGCACCCATTCACTGCAGAGGATCCATTGGTGGGCAAGTGATGTGATGCTAAATTTCTCCAAATTTGTTCAGATGATGAAACAAACTCAACAACATCTTTGATGGTCTGAGGGTTAGTCAATTTTCACCAAATTTTCATTTTGGGTGATGTTTCTATACACAGATTGTCTTATGAATCTGTGCCGTATGAATAAAATGCAAGCTTTGCAAAGAGACTGTTTTTGAAGCGTGGGGCACTGCCAACTAAACTGGACCAGACAGACAACCCACAACCTATAACTAAGCATTGTTACTCGCTTCAGACAAAAAGAAGGCATTTGGATCTCAGAGAAAATAATAAATAAATAAAATGATAAAAAAAAACACACATGATATGGCCCCTGTATGCTTTGTAAATCATCAGTGGAAGCGTTTTACTTTTCATGTTACATATGCTTCCCATTTAAACTGCATACAGGAAGTGGGTATGGCCTCAGTTTTTTGCAATTGTTTAGGACATGTTTAGGAAACATTCATTATCATTCCTAACGATTGAGTCTACTGTGCATTTAAGTGCCACTTGAGTTAAATAAAACTGTTTACTCACACATAAACAGGCATTGATTTTATTGTTAGATCGGTTTGAGTCAGGACGCAGAGTTTGGTCTTATGCCTGCACGGCAGAAAGTTTGTTAAAGGGGTCGAAGGATGCGATTTCAAGTTTTCCTTTCTCTTTGGAGTGTTACAAGCTGTTCGTGCATAGATAAGATCCCTAAAGATGCAAAGACTAAAGTCTCAAAACCAAAGAGATATTCTTTATAAAAGTTAAGACTGGTCTACGCCCTCCTAAAATGCATCATTTAAACACGCCCCCATATGTCAACATCACGATGTGGGAAGATTTGCATAACACCGCCCAAATGTTCACGCAAAGAAAGAAGGCATAACTTTATTGTTGCTGCCACTGCCGCCGCCATGTCGTGGAGACGCTGTGTTTCATTGTGAAAGCAAAAATACTTTGTTTGGCCTTCCAAAATAGGACACGACTAGAAATCAGTGGTTAAGTTGTATTTACAACACTGTTCCAGAACAGTTCAACCCAAATATTCAGATGTGTGCAGTGCATTTTATGGAGGACTGTTTCCTGATCCTGGTAGAGTAGACTACAATGCCGGCCGTACTGAAAAGTACATTTTCATATTTAAAGAATTTGCCACTGATGATTCAAACGCGAGTTTTGAGCAGTGTAGAACAGCGCTTGTTGTTTGTCATTTCTCCGATCACAAATGCAGACAGGGTTGATGAGCAGCTTTGTGTAAATTCTCACTATCACACTGGAACTGCATCATATTGCGACAAAATCTAAGAAAACCACAATGATCATATAATACAAGAGACCCACAACCATGAAGACTAACTGAACTACTGTAAATGACATCTAATATCAGCTCTTTCCTCACCCTGGACACTGACTAGATTCGTTCAACATCAGTTCCGTCCCATTTTCCCCTCACTCATATATTTTACTCAAACTAAATAATAATCTGTGAAACTCAAGGATGACACTGTTTTTATAACTAAAATGAAGTGGCAGAGGAGAATCTTACTGCTCAAAGGCTGCTCCATTTCATGGAGGTCTCAGTTATGATTAAGTGAAATATGAACTTTATCTTCATATTTATATTTAAAGGAAAAGTAAGTGATCTAAGCAAATGTCACCATTTACTCTCAACAACATCTCACTAACTGCTGCACATGACACAGAGTCCAATTATATATTTATCTAGCTTCATTTAGGCATGAGAGCATTAACAATAGTTCTAAGATGCTGTTTATGAGACTGTATTGTTAACACTTCATGCCGGCTTCAGGTGTGTGACTTTAGTTTGTCCGCTATAAATGACTTGTGTAAAACGCTGAAGCCAGCGGGCAGATCTGCTCTCAGTGCAAAGCCACCGTCAGCAGCAAACACCAACACATACAGTATGCTCACTTATATCCCAATGAAAAGAGTTAACCCAAGCATTCAGAAAAAACCAAAGCAAATCCTCATCCTTCTGCATGCTTGCGTGTGTGCGTTTTCACTACTGATAAAGCCGCTGGTTGTGCTTACCTCCTCTCATCCTCAGCATTATTCTTCATGCGTTTTTGCCTTGAATAGTCAGATGTGTAGGAGTGCTGAGCCAGAATCTGTTTATATGCCTGAGATTGTGTCAGGAAAAGGGAAAAATCTGATTCGAGATCAGCATTTTAACTGCGAGATGCTTTGTGAGGTGCTGTTAAGTACAGAGATGAGAGAAACTGAGATGGTGGGAATAATGTGTTTATCAAACCAGTAAGAAAGACAGTGTTGCTGCATCAGCAGGGCAGGAGACACTTGTGTGTGCATTCATTAAAGAAAGTGGACACAGATGCATACGTGCACATAAACGCACATACTTACATACAAAGTCACATATGTTGCTCCAGGATGGTCTTCAGGCCTGCTGGCTGTTTTGAGCCGCTTATATAAGTGCAAACTGTCCGCTATGATTAGGGTCAGTCCACACAGGCACAGCTCACGCACACAAGCGTGTCACTTCCTGTTTGCCCACCTCTCAGCCTCCCCATGGGCTTCACAGTTCCTGGAGTAAACAACACACACAATGCAGCATTATTGCAGAGTTCATCTCATTACCAGAGAAATTATATTGATTTTCCAGCATCTGAGCATTTGATAAACTACATGTTCAATAATCAGTTGAATTCAGGTTATATCAGACTTTAGTGTTAGATTGAGTTTCTGACCTTACAAAATGTGAAATCACATTCAAGTTTTGAAATAAGTTGGGTCAATATTTTTACCATCTGGACTTTATTACTATTTTTTTTCTTCAGGAATGAAGCAAGGATTGGAACAAGTGACACGTTTTCATAAAATATTAATTTTCCAGCATGGCATCAATAGCATCTTTTGGTGCCTTCAGCCAATCAGTAAGAAGAAATCACAGATTAACTATTGGTTAACATTTTCCAGGTTTTATAATCATCCTTACTCTAAATGCACATCATTGAACACATAAAAGTCAATACATAATATTTATATTACTATATTATAGTAAAAAAAAAACTTTCACGGGAACATTAAATAGTGTAAATTAAATTACCATGTGCACATTTGAACACTTCCTTTGTGTGAACTTTGCCCTTGAAAGTACTTTTATTGCTATTATTTTAAAAATGCAAGTGTTTTTGTATTGGTAATTCCAATCACATGAAATAAAGAGTCAAATAATTTTTTTTTACATTTATTATTTATATTTTGTGCACACATTAGGCCTTGCAATAACAAACAAACAAACAAACAATATATATTATATTTATATACTAGCATTAATTCAGCGTTCTGACAATGACAAAGGAATATTCAAAAAACTCACTACAAAATGCATTATTTAATAAGTTTTTTTTTAAATAATATAAAATGGTATTTAATATTATTATTTTATAATATTTAATATTATATCATGTTTTTTGTCTAATGTTTTGCCCATCCTTTAAAAATTCTTTGAATTTGCCAGGAGCTTGACAAATCCCTTGATATATATATATATAAATGTCATTTTGGTTTCCATTTTCATTGTCAGAACCACTGTATGTCTGTCTAACTGTCTAAAAGACATATGGCAAACATTATTTTGCTACTACAATACACTTTTTTTCTTTTTCTTTTTTTATAGAGTGACCAAAAACACAAATTATATACTGCACAAAGCATCACAGCTTGTATCCTAACAGGGGCCAGTAAGAAAGGATTCTGGCTTTGCTGCACTGGCCACCTGGCATTTAGGATTGGATTTAAATTGCATTATGCCTTTTTGTTTAAAAAAATTAAAATAAAAATCCCAGCAATCGAGTATATCTTAGGGTGCCTGATTAAAAATGTTTCAATCTGCATCTTTATATCTTGTGTAAGTAACATCTGGAAGGCTGTTTCACTGGAAATCTGCCAGGGACGCTTGGAAAAAAGGAAACAAAAAATTATTTAAAACAATACTCTAAATCTCATTTAAATCTGATCAAATAATCCTTTCTCTGAATCTGTATAAAGTCTTCACAGGGTATTTGTAAACCTAAACCTTAGCACAACAACAGTACTACATGTCAATAATTATGGTGTTTCGACATACTGATGTTTCATTTAAGCTTATTATTATTCTTCTGAGACCAAAATTCTTGATTCTAAGTCCTAGAGCTTTCAAACTCAATCTACGTCTGTCTGTTATGGACTTAAGGCTTTTTAAAATCTGACACAAGACTTTGACTTGACAAGCTGTCCTTTTTTAGTAGCTTTTGATTACAGGGACACTATTCTGTTTTTATGACATTGTGAACTTTGACATGTGAATCATATCCCATAAATCTGTGGAATAAAACACAGAGACCCAAAGGCCATGTGATTTACAGACCCAAGCAAACTGATTCACATTCCTTGTTATTCATAGCAGGTTGTACTGTCTAAACTCTATCTACTACTATCATAACACAGATTTTGTGTGAGCAGCTGACCGCTGTGAAGATATTTTCAACAGAAGTTTGAATTCACTTTCCTATGAAATACTGTAAATACGGATTTATAAAGCAATAGCACGTTTATTGATTTACTTTACTTTTGCAGACACTTTTATACAAAGTTATCTGCGTTTTCCTTGGGAACTGAACGCACAACATTTATATTACCAGTGTCACAGACTTTGTTTCTCGCAATTCTGAGTTTATATCTCACAATTTTGAGTTTATATCTCACAATTCAGACTCTTTTTCTCACAATTGAGTTTATATCTTGCGTTTCTTTTTTTTCTGCTATAGAATAGAAAATAAAAAAGGTAATTGTAACTTTTTATTCTGAGTTTATATCTCACAATTCAGAATTTACAAAAAAGAGGCAGTTATAAAAAAAAAAAAGTCAGAATTATGAGATATAAACTCAGAATTGCAAGAAAACAGTCTGAATTGTGAGATAAAAAAGTCTCAACTACCTTTTTAAAAAAAGCTTCCATTAAATACCGATGAGAATAGATGATAAGTGATAAGTCTTCTTTTTTTGAATACTTATGTCTTGAGGAACAAAGTCTAAGTCCGATTAGAAAGTAGAAAATCAATGCAAATGGCTATTTGAAAACAGATCATTAATGCAAATAGATGCAGAAAAGATAAAGTTGAAATAAGTGGGTTATTTCTGATTCTAAACAGATATATAATATCATTGAAGGTCTAAGAATAGCAGAGACGGTTACCATCTTTTTTGCTGTCAAGACTTATTAGTCACATCCAATCAACATCACTCCACTCAATCCTGATTGGCTAAACCCCTGTCAATCAAACCCAACCCCTGTTTAAAGCTGCTTTTGAGTTATGTGCTTCTAAATACCTGCTCTATGACCTTTTGAACTTTAAGATTAAATTAATTTCAGCAGCTTGCACATCTCGGCTCAGTACCAGGAAAAACTGATGTGAAAAATACTTTTAATGCTGTCATGACAGGTACGCGTCCTAAAAATTAAAGCCAAAGTTCTAAAACTGACAAATGTTTAAATATATGCGAAACAAGAATATGCAAAGACGAGGATCTGTTAATATGTTCATGATAAACAATTCATGTGTCCATCTGGAGTGGTGAGGAATAGGGACAGACTAGAGTAAAATGCAGCCAAATAAGTGCTTGTCGTATTTTTGGCCACATCATGCTGCATACAATGACTGTCCTGATATACATCCAATATAAATAAGATGCTAATGGTGAAAAAAAAAAAAAACTTCAGATCAGTGCTGATGTTAAAAACATTTTTGCTGTACTTAATATGCACGTTTGAGGCCAGGGTAGAGCTTTCAGCACAATACTGCCATTTATTTAAAAAAATAGGCTTAAATTATGCAGCAACAACATGGCATTAGCCAGAGCGTGATCGTCATTATAATGCCTTTTGGCAGCATCCTTAATCATGAGACGTTGATTCGAACGAGAGTGAAAAGAATCAGAGAAGGAGGATGATGCACAGAGAGATGCATCAGTGATGTTAGATGTGTGTCTGCAGTATATGCTTGGCTGAGCATGTAGGCCAAGCCAACAACAATGCAGAATAACCCCCACAGCAGACCTCCAGCCGTCCAACTGCCTGCATCTTGTCTACATGTCGCGCCGCGCTTTCACATCAGTGCGACAGGCCCGGTGCCACAGAGAATATCATAATGCTCACTGCCTAATTCTGCTATCAGCACCTTTCTCAAGCGGCATGCATGGGCTTTAAGAAAGAGCCTGTAAGGCTTGAATTGAAATTAATTACAAGGAAAACAAGGAGTTTATTGAACATGTGATTCAGTAAAATATGCATTTTAAACAGGTTGTTGAAACAAGTACAAACTACTGAATTTATGGAGGGGAATCCTATAGTTTAGGTGAGAGTAGTTGTATTTTATGCTCTCCAAGGCTGCATTTAAAAAAAAAAATATATATATATATCAAAAATATATTAAAAACAGTAATATTATAAAATATTATTGCAATTTTAAATGACTATTTTAAATATATTATTTTAAATATTTTCTATTTTAAATATATTTTAAAATGTAATTTATTCCTAAATGCCAAATCTGAAAAATGGCTTTCCTTCGGAAATCATTCTGATATGCTGCTTTGACACTCAAAAAACATTTCTTATTATTATGTTGAAAACTTCTTTGTGGAAAACTGCAGCTTAACAATTTTTTTTCAAGACAGAGATAGATAGTTGGTTGAAATTATCAGTATAATATCAACCAGACACAACTATATTTGGTAACTAGCCACAGTATCTAGCCATAATCCTTAGCAGCTGAGCATGTGAGAGTGAAATGAATGTTATAAATGGAAATTGTGGTGGTTCCCAAATGTTAATATGCTGTTCTGTGGCTAAATCTGGTTCTATCCGGACACAAGTGTAACATCAAACCAAAGCAGATACTCTGATTCAGGATCAGAGGAAGAAAGATTGTTTGGGGCCCTGATACAGTTTCACGGTCACTTCCTCTTGGTGGGTCAGATTGTCCTTCCTCAATTTATGCTCCAAGCGAACAGTTGCATAACGGCTTCATAAGTAACCGTCAGTCACCCCGAAACCCAAACATGTTACTCAGCATCTCCCTCTGTATCAGACACACTGTCCTTACAACAGACCACTGTTCAACCTAGGTCAGGATGACACCAGACCAGCTGACATTCAGAGGGTTCAGGACCACAGAGACGACAGTAAGAGTCACAGGTGCTGGACTACAAGTAGGGTAAAATATTAAGCCCTGTTGAGTTCCATAAGCAATAAGCAGTGCAAGTGAGAATTGACATGTTAGATCAAGAAAGAAGCAAGTTATGGGTTTCACTACAGCAGAGATTCGGAGGCTTTTAATTATTGTAGAAAGCATGCAAAAAATAATCTGTAAATATTATTGTTTAAAACTGTAATTTATTTTTTTTTAAAAAGTAAATTACATGTTAATCTGGTAAATGCAAGAGTTTTTTTTTTTTCTTTTTTTTTTTCCGGATTAATTAAAAAACAAAACACCATCATGGTAACACACATGATACTAAAATAATGCATTAAACATTAATTAAAATTTTCTAAATTTAAAACCGTAAAACCCTAATATTTATAACAAAAAACAAATAAGAAACACAATTATTTAAACAAAATACCATTAAATGTTTAGTGTCACCCAGTGAATTCTGGGAATGTCAGTTTACAGTTTTTTTTACTGTAAATTATAGATTATAAACTTATCATTAACCAAGGTTTTTACAGTCTTTTACAGGAAAAATGACAATCATTTTTTACAGTGTACAGACAGACATATACAGCGTTTCTGTAGCTCAAGTAGAGTATGGTGCTATCAGTGCCAAAGACATTCAATTCCCAGGGAATACAAGAACTCATAAAAAATTTACATCTTGTTCAATACAAAAATGTCCCCACAAGCATAGTATAATCAAATGCACAGTGGGGACCAAAATGGATCAAAAAGCCTAATAAACATGGTAAGTATAATGATTTAATTAAAATATAAATATTACAAAAATGTGTTTGTGATTAAGAATTTTTTTAATTATTAGCTTAGTATAAAATAATAAAAGTCAATGGAAAATCCCCACAATGACAGAAAAGCAAACATGTGTCAGTGTGTCAGACGCGGTTCATCATTCTGTCACTCATGTCACCCTGTGGTTTGAGGATGAGCTGTAGGATGTCAAAACACACACACACACACACACACACACTCATCTCCACCCGAGTCCTCACTTTCGTGCACTGTATAGGAACATATACACAACTAAACATTCACACACTATCATTTAAAAGTATGGGGTCAACAACCTTTTTAATGTTTTGAAAGAAGTCTCTTATGCTCACCAAGGTTGCATTTATTTGATCACAAATACAGCAAAAACAGGAATATTGTGCAATATTACAATTTAAAGTAACTTTTGCGCAAATATATTTTAAAATGTAATTTATTCCTGTGATCAAATCAATCTAATATGCGTATTTGCTGCCCAAGAAACATTTCTAACTATTATCAATGTTAATCAACAGTTTAATACATTTGTGTAATTTTTCTGGGAACTCTGCTACATTATTTCAGGATTCTTTGATGACCAGCAAGTTCAAAAGAACAGCATTTATTTGAATTACAAATTCACACACACTATACCAAATGTTTCCGGTTTTAAAATATGAAAATTGAGAGCAAACAGAATTCCAAACAGAATCCTGATTCTCTGATATTCTTTTGTTTATCGTCTGAGGGAATTTGGTAGCGCTCATTATCAGCAGCTGACATGAGCAATGTGTCATTGGCTAAAACAGTGGGTGCCTGGTTAAGGACCTCTCCCCTCATTAAGACCTAATCACTCCAATTAAAAAACATCTGTCCTCACTAAAGGCATGTCAGCAATCAACCAGCAATTCTAAGATCCGACACGGGAGCACCTCCATCCTCTCAGTCACATAGAAAAGGCTAAAGAAGCTGTGTTTTATCAATAAAAATAGCTCACTTTCAGATTGCAAAATAAGGTGGATACAGAGTCTGTTCTCATTCTGTTTTATTTTTTCATTTCTAAATATGTTTACTGATTGTATGTATTATTCACTATAGCTAAAGCTAACTGATAGGTTTTTGTTAATGCACACATAGAAATCTGCAGTCTTTCTAGTGTTTGGCACCGATAGGCTACTACTAAATCCCTGGCTTTGGTAGGTTGCCATGGCAATCAAGTGTAGCAGATCAGATTTCCACACGTGATGACAGTGACAAAAGGTGGAACAATCATTCTGATCACACACAAACAGTGTTCTTGCATAAACACGGTTATACAATTACGTGTCGTCCCAATTTAAATTGATTTACAAAGCAGCACCAGAATTTATCAACCAGTAATTTACTAAATCTGCTGGTAAGAATATATTTAGCACATTTACATGATGTGAAACAAGACTAAAAATGATTCACCATCAATAAGACAAGAGAACAGATTTTCGAAATGGCTTTTGGAATTTATGGTAATCATGGGTATGCGTGATTTTCTCTCATAACACTCTGCCAAACACAATTCATGATGTGGTCTCTAGACTGCGGTGTCAGGCAGATAACTGTGAAAATGTCCTGCCTAAATTTAGCAATAAATTCCAGCACTGAATACCATCCCAGTGAAATGTTTTTACCCACATGTGAACGTCTATGTCAAATCACCATGGAGACGACAGAAACCAGCCTCTACTGCACAAACCTGCAACTCTTTCATTAAGGATTATCCTTTAGCAGGAGCGAATTTATCAACCCTGCAAATAACTACTGAGCACATGAATGTGTGTGTGTGTGTGTGTGTGTGCGAAGAGGAGAGAGATTAATTTTCCTTCACACTGTCTACCACATCCTTATAAATTGTGGTTTCAACAGACAACATAGACAGAAATGTGTGCAGTATTATGCCTAACTCTATGAGGCTATGGGGACAGAATGTTAGATGAGCTATAATTTAAGAACGAATCTGTCTTTTTTTCCATACCAAAATGAATATACAACCCATGATCAACAATCAAATAGTGTAGCTTATCTGAAAAATTATATGGTAAACTCACACACATGACTTTCTTCTATGGAACACAAAAGGAGAAATTTTGAAAAATGAACACTCATTTCCAGGCAGTTCAAGTCATAAATATGGTCAACGTGACTTCTTACCTCCTTGTGTTTTCCATGGAAGAAAGAAAGTCATACATGTTGGAAACAACATAATGGTGACTCTCATTGCTCAGAAAAGGAGGACTGAATCCTATTCTGAGTATTCTTTCGTAAATAATTCACCGACATGTGTCACAGAGCTCTGCGGTTCGGCAGAAACAGCACAGAGAAGAAGCACTCTTAATGTTTTTCATTCCTCTTTGTTGTTTTATAGATCTTGGGGAACCAATTGTCAATTAAAATGTAATCTGTTCCAGATGAAGGTCAAAAACGTACCTCAATGAAACTGTTTAAGGATGCTTTAATGCTTCCTTCTGGGGTTCTGACCAGAAGGAAGACAAATGATTCGATTTAAAAGTGTCCCAGTAGCAATACTCTTTCTCCTCTAAGCCAAGCAAATTCATTCAGATTTTGTGGTTAGTGGGATAAACAGGAAGTGCACAGGCTAAAAAAAAAAAAGCTAATCAAGTAATACATTCCTATCGTAAGCACACTAAAAACACACTGCAAAAAACAAAGCAGTCAGAGATCAAACTAAATGTAAAATGTGCTTGCTCTACATTCAGGATGTCGATCCAGACACTAGCTGTCTAATGTTAATAAAATTTATATATTTTTATTTTTATTTCATATGAATATTCTTGGACAAAAATATATTTGGATTTAAATATTGTAAAATCATTTTATTTTTGTAAAATCATTTATTTGTTCTTTGAAAATGCCTGAATGATTAACTACATTAGTGACTGGTCTTTTGCACTCACAAAAATAAATAATCATTGAATATATAGCTTCACTTTCATATATGATATACGTTTTTAAGCGTCTTTAAGATGGAAATCTCCACACTGACAGACTCGCAGAAAATATGGGCCTTGCTTTTTTTTTTCCTAAAGGACCCCACCCACCCACACACACTATTCCCCCCCTTCACAAAATTGTAACACACGCTGGACTCAACGTCAAATAGCTTTACACTCAACCAATCACAAACAACAGCAGTTGGCAACCTATATCTCAGTGGCCAATCATATGTTCTACAGACTGTCATGTGACACAAAGCCCCGCCCCATTTGTGGAATCATTGAGCGCGCGAGTGGAACTACAGCGATTCAGCTGTGACCGGCGCAGATCCAAGCAGCTGGAGGATCCGGAGAGATATCTGAAGCGATACGAATGCTCCTTACGTGGACTGGCTTCCTTTATTTCTTCTTAAGATTTCAATGAAGGTATGTAAGCCTTCACTTTGCTCTCACAATGCAAAGGCTGCAGATTTAGATCATAAAATCAGTGCAAAAGCTGGTGGCAGCTGCTCATGAAATAGGAACTGTGTCACCAATAACTTATTCATAAAAGTGCTCTATCTGCAGGATGATCGATTAATTTCAGCCAGACTTAAATATATTGCAATTTATTTGTCAGAGTAAATTTAACTGTATTAGAAATGTATATATAGGCTAGTAAAAGTTAAATATATCCGATAGTCAATAAGCTTCTGTTTGTCTAATGTTGAAACATGATATATACAGATACAAAGATCTTTAAAAGCACTTTTTGCCTCTCAGGGTGTAACATCCAAACAACTATGGGTGGTTATCCTTGACCCCTCCTTAATTATAAATGCCTGTTCTCTTTATATGTTTATTATTATTATTTATTACACCAAAACCTCTATTTATTTTATAATATAATATTATAATATTTATCTTTTATTGCAATAACGTAATCTCTCTACATCATTAAAAAAGATCAAATTGGAAATAAATATTTTCATGTTTTGAATTTTTATTTCTTTTGTGGTTTAATAATTCATGCAATTCATAGAAGGGTTAAATGTGCATTATAAAAAGTACATTATAAAAAAAAAAATTTTCATTGGAAATAATTCAAAGATTATTAGAGTATGTTTCACACAAAAAAAAAATTTCAGTCTTTCTACTTCAAAATGTCAAGTTTAATTCGATGTTACTTGCCATTTCTTTGCTATCTATTGTGAAATTTACTGGCAATTTCTAAGTGAAAACTGTTTCTACACCAATTTCTTTTTAAGGAGACACTGGGAATCGTTGTTAACATGTTTAACTCACGGTTTTTTGTGCTGTGTATGTCAAACGTTAATATAGTATTCCTAAATGTGTTTGCAACAAATTAGTTGCAACATTAACAAAACTGCAACATCAGTTTAGAAATGTACAGTTTACCTCTAACTATGTAATTTAATGTCAAATACAAAGATTGCTATTGTTAAAGTTGTCCCCAGAGTGGGCTCCAAATAAAAACACAGACATTTTAAGTTATGTGCATTAATTTATTGTGGTAGTCAAATTTCATAATTGTAAACATTTTCATTTTTAAAGTGGTAAGCAGCATATTAAAACCATTTTGATTTAAAAACGCAAATACAATGGGAAACAAATGTAGGTGTATACACTGTCCCATTTTGAGCAATCTTTGTGGCTGTAATAGATGTAAACTGGAAAGAGTTACAACCCTCCTCGTCTGCTCAGAGATGAAATTTCTAGTTTTCTAAATGTGTAGATGAAAAGCTCGCTCCAGATCACCTGGATTTCACTTCTTGTGTTTGACTTCTTTCCATTGTCGGTCTGATCACAGACTGGTGTGAGTCATCTCAGCGCCCAGACTCTCATCATCACCGCTGCATCATTAGATTAAATCAGTAAACTGATGCTTGTACGTGGGCTGAAGATAAACTTAGCTTAGTGACAAGTTAAATGTACATGATTACCTTTAATCTGGGTTTCAGTTTCGTTGTTCTCTACAGTAAATGTTAGTTATTAACTACAGCAGTTGATGTGTTTTGTGTAGACGAGTAAAGAAAAAGTAGATGTGCTGAAAAAAACTGAATCAAGTTGATCCCTCAAATCCATCTGGTGTTGTTGACAGGATCCAGATGTGTCTAATTGCAATATATGAAATCTGTTTGTTGCCGTTCTGGTCTGCAGAGAGATAAAGTAAGGTCACGGAAAGCTGCAACAGAACGAGAAAGACGACTGTTAAATATATTACAGGCTGTGTGATTATATCTGTACCGGAAAGTGAACCCCCCTCCACACACACACACACACACACACACACAATCTCCACCTTCTTTGTCTGTCTGCCGGGTTTATCTCCACCTACTGCCACCCTCAGAGACACCTGAACACAGACATAACGAACAACAGCAACGGGCATCTGAACACCCCTCCTCGCTGTCTCTGTTTCTCTCTCTGTCTCTCTCTCTCTCTCTTACACACAACAAACAGGCCCAAACAGAGTCAGAAAGGGCTTCTATTCTTTCATGAATAGGGGACACACAGTGTGATAAGAGACACAAATCCGATGTTTTTAATGTCAGGTATATCTCCAGGATAAGACACACTGGCCTCAAAGTATTTAAACATTTAATTAAGACATTGTATGAATGTCATTGAATTAAAAAAACAAAACAAAATGCCAAGCACTATTATTTTAATGAATATATTTTAAATAACACCGCTTATAAAGCACACTTATGCAAGCAAAACATTTCACAAAGAGATGTTGTTTGAGTTTTAGATTGGTAAAGAATAAATACTGTTTAAATCTAAGACAAAAATATTTGGACATTAGAGTTTATGGTTGTGAGATGTTAAAAGTAATTGCGAAAATATTTCTGAAAATTAGTTTTGAGGGAAACCTCATTTGGTTGCAAATGCCAGTGTCTAATGCAGTAAAATATATTCAGAAACTATAAGGGTCCGTTTTAGTTTTAGAATAACTTTTTTTTTTTTTTTTAAGAATTTGTGAGTTTGTTCATTTTTAACAAACCCTAATGTAATGCACAGCCATGATGTCTACTTTGAATTTCTTGTCTTCTCATTATTTCATCAGTTACCTTACATAAATACAATGTTTGATCTAAACACGTTCAGTTTTCCTGACATTATACCGTTCTCAGACTCCACCATATACTACTGTTGCTATGACCTTTTGCTCTCTCCACATCAAGTGAAAATACAAGGGAAGCATATATATATATATATATATATATAATTTTTTTATTTTTTTTTATTTTTATGTTTAGTGGCTCCTACATACTGCTTTATGTTGACCTACAAGTCTTAACATTTCTTTAAATTGGCTGCATATTTTTGAAATTGTAGGTTTGGAAGTTCAGAATGCTGTCTTGCACAAGACATACAAGATAAAAGTACATCTCAAATACATACATTATCATTAAAAAGTTTGTTTTTTGAAAGAAATCAATACTTCTATTCAGCATCTTTCAAGAATTAAGTGTTTCATAAATTTAAAAAATCTCACCGACCCCAAACGTTTGAACATGTAGTGTACAAGTGTATTCTAGTTTGAGCCTATTTTTGTGTATAGTGCTAGATGTCTCACAAAACAGTATCTCCATAGAGCAAAAAAGCACACAACAAAGGACACTACAATAATGAGTGACAGTTTTGGACTGTCCAGAGGATAATTTTTTGGGAGTGTGAACATTTTACTTTTACCAATGTTATAAAATAGTTTGAGCGCAGCTCTTTTAAAATTTCTCAGAAATCCAAGACCCCTTGCAGGAGGCAAGCACATTGACAAAAAATGAAAGAAGTAGTTTTGTTCTGAGGTGTGTGGTATTCAGCAGCATAAATGTGGGCATTCATCGCGAACAGTGAAAATAAGTCACCATTCAACAATATTTTCACACACACAGAAGTCAAGGCAGCTCTAAAATCTGCAGAATGCTTGGGGTGTCTTGAGGGAAGCCACGCCCATTCCAAGTCTCAACAAAATCCATCCACACACACACACACATACAGATAACATACCTCAATGTGTGGTTGTGGTGTTTTGGGAAAAATATTCCAGAATGGGCTGCACTTCAAAGAGATGTTCATCCATTCTGTCTGAGGAACTAAAATGAACAGGAACACCTCAGGGGGAATATGACACCAGCTGCTAAGACGCCTTCTTGCTTTTTGTTCTAACGCTTTTTCTGGGTGCGCTTGAGCATGTGCGCTCACATATGTAGCCTCCATCTAGAGGCTTCGCTATTTCCAGGGCCGGGGATGTGGCATCCACACTGTAATCTTTTCAGTGGAGAGGATGTTGAGATGGATTATTGAAGCCCCAGCGTGCTGCGTGTGCCATTACCGTGGAGAGATCAGCACAGTGAGGTTAATGAGCCAATCTGCATAAACTTTATCCCCATCTGGAGCATTTGGGTGGTGTGGGGCAATGCGTTACCAGCGTTCCTGCATCTACATCACCAACAACCCTTAACGTAGCAAATGATTTATGCTAACGATCTTTCTACTCTTCACTGAAAACTTACAACACAAGCTCAGGCTCCCTGGAGCATGACTGTGGTTGTTTGGTAAAAATCGCACTAAAACGGCATGGTTTCGGCTGCAGTGACACATTTATGTACAGTTAAAATATGGGATTTTATGTACAATTTCCACTACCTACTGCTCAGTCATAGTGTGCGATTGTATACTTTAAGTTTTTTTTTATTTTTATGAGTTTGGTGTTAAAATACCGTCTCTTATACCAGCTTAATGTTCAGAGACAACTATAAGTAAGCTGTTTGTAGGTTGATTTCCTTGAAAACTGTAAATACCCGGTGTCTCTGTGTGCTTTCAAAAGACTTTTTGAGTAACAACATTGACTCAGTCAATGGCACGAGTTTAAGGTGGGACTGCTACTGTGTTTTTTTAACAATGGCAGATGGGAGGAGACTTTCCATGAATGGAAACATCATTGTTGCAATTCCTTTTAGTGTCACTAGTGGTGTAGAAATGACATACAATCATTTTAATTCGAATTAAAGTAGCCATTATGGAATTTGAGTGGAACACATCCTAAACCAACTTGCTGCCTTTGAAAGACTTGTAGGAAGAGCTGGACTGGGGTGTGTTTAAGACTGTGAGTCAGAATTAAATATATCAGTTTTAGTTTGTATTCTGAGTACACTCTTAAAAATAAAGGTTCTTTGTTGGAACAATGGTTCCATGAAGAACCTTTAACATCCATTGAACCTTTTTGCATAAAAGGTTCTTTATAGTTAAAAAATATATATTTAGATTAAAATGTTCTTCACACTTGGTTCACTGAGAAGTTCATTGGGGAACCAAAATGGTTCTCCTATGGCAGTGATCCTCAAATCTGGCTTGCGAGATCCACTTTCCTGCAGAGTTTAGCTAAAACCGAACATGCTGTGAACACTGCACTACGTTATTTACGCAAGTTATTACTGAAACATCATGCAGATCGCAAGTCTTAAACTTAAAGGGAAGAATTCACAACAGTTTAGCTCCAACCCTATAATCAAACAAACCTACCTGTGATTTTCAAATGATCCTGAAGACATTGATTAGCAAACTCAGGTGTGTTTGATTAGGGTAGAGCTAAACTCTGCAGGAAAGTGGATCTCGCGAGCCAGATTTGAGGACCACTGTCCTATGGCATTCAAAGCAAAACCCTCCTTTTGGAATCTTTATTTTTTAGACTGTATAGAAAAACACTGCATTTCCATGCCCTACAAGGGCAAAATAACAACACATTTTGTCAGTTGAGATATGACTGAAGTCAGGTCTCTTAGACTATGATTGACTGTGACAGATGGGCTTGGTTCGACTATGCTTAGAGAGAAAACCAAATGTGAAAATTACTATCAATTCAAAGTTAATTAAAAAAAAGCTAAGCCAATGTACTCCATTCCAGTTTTGGTGTATAATTACTGCTTTTTTTATTCTAGGCAGTTTAAAAGTTGTCAGTTGTTAACGTCATCATTTCAGCTTTTCACCATTCCCAGGTTTTTTCTAGTGTACGTAGTGTTGAAAATTCAGTGACACTTCTACTGACAAGTGACGTTCTGCTTTCGCACATGGTGGCTGGAGATATACTGCGCAAGGTCTTTTAGTTTGGGAAAATGTAGGCGTAATTGTAAGTGTGCATTCACAGATTAGCTCTAAAGATCTTGAATTGTCTCAAAAACTTCCACAATCAGTCTTAAAGACATTCATTTGACTGGTGAACAGCTTCTTTGACAGTTACATCATAATTGTGATGAAATAATGTGCAATTTTTAAGGCATGTTTTTAAAGACTTAATTATGCATAATTTATCTTTGATAGTTCTTTTCCCCAAAACCCATGGGAAAAATGTGTTTAATCAAAGACCGATTTTGATACAATGTGAATTTAAACACCCAGATTTCTCCAATGAGCTGAATTGAAGAAACATGTGATATTGATTTTAACCTACGATTTTCATTGGAAAGCGATTAAAGGCCATTGCAAACACTGGCTACGTTTACATGCAACCAAATAATCAATTTGTAATCGGATTGACGGCTCAATCGGACTGAAAAACCTTCATGTAAACACCTTAATCGATCCGACTGAACTCGATCGGAATGAAATTTCGATCGGATTGAAGGAGGTGGTTTATTCCTTTTCTAATACGATTGAGAGTGCATGTAAACACTACATTCAGATTCATCAATCGGAATGAATTCAGTCCGATTGAACCAAAAATTGTGCATGTAAACGTAGCCATTGTCTTGAGAACATTTTCTGAAGGTGCCGACTGTAGAATGTGGCATGTGTTTATGACTGAGCATTTAACCACAGACATCTTACACAGCAGTTTCCCAGTTAAGAAAAAACATAAATGTCAGCAAAGAAATGCAATAGATTACAAAAACAATGACATCCAAATGGCTAAAAATGAAACTGCAAGATTTCTTTTTTTATGTCTGTTTGCATGAAACCTTGTTGGCTGTAATCTGTGAACTGCAGACTCAATAAGTTGTAACCTTTTGAAGAGCAACCACATACGCATGCAGTTAAAGAACACTGTGTTCTACTGAGTGTCTATGGCATAAACAGAAAGCGACGATTCCTCTTTTTTTTTCTCACTTCCAAAAGACAACCACCCAGCTACTCTAAACCATTAGAACATTTCATTTCCCCCCCTCTCATTACCCATAATGCTGTAAACCCCACTAGGCGCAGTGTGGGACCCTACTGCTGTAGGATGCACAAGCAATGAGCCGTTAATTTCTCTTATTTTGTTTTCCTCTTCTTTCTCTCCATCTCTTTTTTTTACTTGTTACCCCTCTCTGTGTGAAAAATGAGTGAGGACTGTTAGAGAGTTATGCCAAGGAAAAAGAAAAAGAGGCTGTTTTGTTCATTTAATCTGCTTGGAGACGAAATGACGGAACTGAATATTTAGTTACATTAGTTTTTTTTTATGTTAATGATTGTGGTGTGGTTTGCTTATTTTTATTTTTTTTTCCTTTTAAAAATGTTCCCCAAATGTAGTTAAAGAGAAAAACATATCTTACAACCTTTCCACATAAAGAGAACCAGCTTGTTTCAATGCAAACCCTTGATGGGAATGACATTTCACTTATATTGTATCATGTATATTGTATATATATATATATATATATAGAGAGAGAGAGAGAGAGAGTGTTAGCGCTCAAGTCTTGATGTCACATGATCACATAAAATCTGCCAGGGCTGAGTCTCAATTCAAACAAAGGTTTTGGCATACAGTGAATTTTCTTTTTATTTCTTATTTTTCCTCATTAAAGCATGCTCTTTTTATAGACTTCTCAATTTGTCTTCAGTAGAAGCCACCAATTTGTCTTGTTTCAGCAGACGCCAAAGCAGATGCTGCTTTTAGCACAAAAAACTACATAATGACTCAAATTTTGGGGCTCTTACAGTGGAGCACGCCCATACTCCGATTTCTCTGTAGTTTTGAAAGGATGCAAAAATGTGGTAGGTTACGTTTAATGATTTGACTTTCTTAACATGACTTTAATTATTTATTTTTTAAGTTTTTAAAAAATGTTGAATTTAGTCTCAGCCTAAAGGGCCGTTCAGACCTGAAGTGATGTCTATAACGCTAACTACATAACGACATAGATGAACTTTTCCAGATAATGAACGATAAAATCATTTACAGTCAAGCAGAATCATTTAAGCATTTAAATGAAGCATTTAAAGTGACAGATGACAAAGCTGTAGCATGTGTTTAGAATAAACAGAATGTTATCGTCTGTTGGTGTAGATGCTAATGTAGTTATCGTTCTTGGTGTGAATAGCCCTTCTGGCGGCATTTTAAAAATGTTTCTCAAAATGGTTCAATTTGATCAGCTGGTGTTCGCAATTTCTGGGAGTCAGAATACTGATGTTTTCATTGGTGAAAACCCAAATGGTGCACTTGATGCATACTTGCGGTCTATATAGTGTACATGTTGTGTAGCATGTCCTGTTTGTCATTTTATGATTCAGAAGAGCTCATGAGCGCCCCCTTTGCCACCATGTAGCCATGTCGACTACTAACCGACATCACCAAAGTGTGGACTTTGAGAAGGACCAGGTGCCATTTGGGACAGGACTATTGACAGTAGTCAAAGAATATTTGTAGCATTACTTTTGAACTATAGTACTTGGCTCTTAAATGTTTTTGAAAGCTTGCTGAAAGAATACAATTCATTTGTGTACCATTGTTCATGAATACTGTTATAGTCTGCATTTTCCCATCTCTGAAAAGGCCAAAAAATTCATAAATTTTTATTTGGACTCTTATATTGGATTCCCGATCCGATTCTCAGTGTTTGCCAGATTAGAAAAGAAACCCTTATTGTTTGATATTTAAAGTCTGAGGAGATCGTTTTGGAGCTTGTAATGGCAGCCTCATGGAAAACCCTTCTATTAGACATGTGCATTTCTTCATATGTCCATATGGAGACGGCATGAACAGGAAATGGCATGCATTCCTTTTGTCCTATTCAGAAATAAACTCCAGTGTGCACTTCCTGCAGAGGCGTTGAGAAGAGAGAAAATAGGTGAAGAGGGAAAAGAACAGAAGCAGAGGAAATAAAGATTGTAGTGTTAAACTTAAATGGGCTCCGTTACACTCAAGGGTCTCTGCTGTGATTTGATGAATCCTCGTGTAGTGGTGTTGGCTTGTAAATCACACGCCATGTTTCCTTCTTTTGTAAGGAAGATGAAAGCTCTTTGTGTTGCCACATACATCCCTGCAGTTCTGCACTTCCTGTCAGCAAGACATGTGATTGTTTGGCCAGTGTGTGAGGTTGCCATTTGTCATAGGCTTTGTGAATTTTTGCGACAGCCCTGCTTCCACCTTCTGCTGCCTTTTTGCAAGTTCACCTGAGGCTGTGTGAGACATGTCCTGGCATGAGGTTGTTTATTGAATATTCATGTTTTACAGAGAGGCTAATGGTGCATATATACCATAGATATGGTATCTTTAAATTTCCTTTAAGTGTCCCATAAGGAGAAAAATATGCATTGTATTTACAGAGAAAAGATAATTATGGCTATATTCACAATGTTTTTGCTGATTACATAAAATTCTACATCTTAACATAATTTCTCTGGTTTAAAGTTTGATTCATCTCTGCAAATCAGTTCAATGAATCTGTGAATCAAAGATTTTCATGATGGTCCCACCAGATGTTTTTCATATATTTAAATGTTTTTGTAAAAATCCATGCAAGTAAATATTGCTGTTCACTTATTTACATTATATTGGTGCATATAATTCAATGCTGTTATTGTTAAAACTACTGAAATAATAATTTAAATACAATAAAATAAAAATATCAGATGACAAACTTGTTTAAATAAAATGTTTAAATACTAATATACTAAAGCTAAAACTGAAATAAAAAAAAATGACAAAGGCACAACAAAATTACTAAAATGTAAAATAAAAGTACAATACTTAAAATAAAAGAAAACTGAAAATATTAAAATATTATAAAATATGAGTAAATAAAAGTATATTATATAGGTAATATTACGTTAATATATAGGTAATAACACTGATATAAATAAAAAATATTATATATTTTTCCATTTATTTAACAGCTGTGTTTTCTTCTGCTTAAAAGTTATTGGCTTATAGGGTTAAAAAAATCACAAACAACAAATTCATAATTATACAGAGATATATATTGAATATCATAAGATTTAAAAAATATGAAGATGCATTTTTTTTATATTGCACAGCCCTAATTATGAGTGCATGTTTTACGAGGTTCTTTCAGGCCAGGCTGTCTTGTATCAGTCATATGGTTTTCTGCAGTGCTCTGTAATCCAGGGCTTCATCTTTTGTGGATGTGGCTCTGGTGCCCGACGGCCTGTCCCCGTCCTTTTGTTTAGGCCAACCATAGCTGTGCACTTTCTCTTTTATGACCGTATTGTCTGGCGGGGATGCCATGTGATTTTCCTTTACTGTGTTTCAGCTGCTCGGGGGCCAAGAAGTTCGAGCATGATCATGTAATAGTGTGATTTGTGTGTGTGTGTGTGTGTTTTTCAGAGGCTGTGCAGGACAGTAGAAGCTGTTGAAGTTTTGACTGTGGGTTCGCGCTCTCCCGCTCTGCAGGGGTTTCGCATAGAGTTGGTAAAAATGCGTTGCGACGCAGGAACAGAAATAAACTGTCGGCCTTCAAGAACTCCAACACACGCACATCTTGTCCTCATTGGACCTCCAAGTAAGAGCTGTGAGGATAAGATACTACAGTGTTTAATAAGAAAAACAGTAACATTATGAGCTTTCCAAAAGCTGACCCGCTGTAGATATATTTTACATAAATTATTGTTTGAGTTTTGGCTCCAGGCCCTTCATATAAGGGATTTATTGGAGTTTGCGTGTTCCAAGAAAAATGAAGCTATGTTGCATATAAGGGCTCCATACATCTTCATGCAAACCCTAACCGTAACTATATTTAAAAATGACTATATAATGACTTTCCATGTATAAGTTACGTCAGTGGAACAGCCTCTAATAAGCCGTGAATCAAAAATGAGAGAAGAGGGAATGATGAAAACCTTTTCTTGACCAGAAAAGCAAGGTAGAATCTGTTCTCTCAACACACACGGAGACATCATCACACCTGCAGGGCATTGGTTTCTCTGACTGACATCAGGTTTATTTTCTTTAATACGCTCATACACATTCTTGCATGTCCATTCCCACAGATTTATGTCCTTTTAATGTAGTTGGCGCTATGTGAGGGAGGCAGGGTGAAAGCTTTATGTCTGTCTTCTGTGATCCGTGGCATAAACAGTCTCACTGTACTCTGGAATCCCGCCACTCCTACAGGCTTTAGAAAACGGGGCATTCAGGGCGAAAGGAAGGGGCAGTGTTTTGATGTATCTTCAGGATAACGGTTTTATGTTTGGGCTGTTTGATTGATCTATGTTTTAATGTGGGGCTGTTTAATTAGTGCTTTCAGATTGGTAGTTAGTTTTATAGTGGGGTTGCTTAACTGGTTTGTGGTTGTCATTGGTTGATGATTTATTTTTTTCATTGGTGGTTTTATTCAAGGAGAGCTATAATTTTTGTAATTTTTTGTAAAAGAAGTTAATAGCCTACTTTTATTGAGTAAAGCCTGTGGTATACTTTCCGCGTGCGCGAGTCCGCTTGGGTCCGCTATGGTATGCGTGACGTAAAAATCGTCATCGGAGAGTGTGCGCGGAGGCTCTGCGAGGACATCCGCGTGCCTCCAATTTTTTGTGTAGGCTACAAAAGCACCAACTGCGCATGCGCAGACTGTGTGAAGAAGGCCGTTGCTACTCGAACCTGTACAATCCGTCGATAAAACAATATAATGACAGCCAGATGTGCAATAAATGTGGGCAATTGTTTCTACACATGTTTGTTTACTGTTCAAGCCGATCTACTGCACATGTATGGAACACGTCCGCGGAGCGGACCATCAGCGTATGCTTTCGGTAGTATAAATACAAGTAGTCCGCGTCCGCGCTGTACGTGTACGCGTCCGGATTGCTCATGCGGAAAGTATAACACAGGCTTAAGGATGCATTAAATTGATCATAAGTGACAGGAAAGACATTTATAATGTTAAAAAAGTTTTGTTTTAAATAAATGTTGTTCTTTTGAACTTTCTATTCATCAAAGAATACTGGAAAAAAATGAATCATGGTTGCCACAAAAATATTAAGCAGAACGACTGCTTTTGACATTCATAATAATAAGAAATGTTTCTTGAGTAGAAAATCTGCATATTAAAATGATTTCAGAAGGATCGTGACAGTGAAGCCTGGAGTTTATTAATATAGAAAACGTTTAAAATAGAAAAATTATTGCAATTTAAAATCTGTAAATTGCAATAGTATTCCACAATATTACTGTTTTTACTGTATTTTTGGTCAAACAAATGCATCCTTGGTGAGACGTCTTTAAAAAACTTTAAAAAAAAAAAATCTTACTGAGCCCAGACTTTTGGTTGTGTTGTGTACATGATTTCAATTCTGCTATCATTTCTCAGTTTTGGGCATAGAAAGAGAAAAAAGGTCCATATTACACTATTTGAAGCTTTCCAATCACTTACATGTACTATAATATGGAATATTTCTTTAAATGTTATTAGACGATTACACTGATTTTTATGAACCCATTAAAGGGGTCATATGATGCTTTTTTAAAGATCATTATTTTGTGTATTTGGTTTTTAGAACTAGCTTGCTATTGCTAGCCTTTCCGAAATCGCCTACCCTACCTTTAAGTGAGCAGATGTTTTTATCCAGTGACTTACAAATAAGCCTTTACATTAGTCCTTGTAGTTTAGTTGGTAGTTTGGAAATGTACTAGTCAGTAGTCTGCCTCTCGCTTCTCTCTTCTCTCTCGTCTCTTTGTGTTGCTGTGTGAGGGTTTTGAATGAACTCTGTGGTGATTAACAGGAAACTGAGAGTCTGAGTGGTGATTTGCCAGAGATTGAATGGGTTGTGGGTTGTCCAGCCACTGATTTTTACAATAGGAAACATTGTGCATAGGCATGTCTGACAAACATCCTTTTGTCTGCAGTGTAGAAAACAGCTGTGTGTGTGTAAATCAGCGATTGGGTGTGTGCGGGCTATGGGGCTGGGGGTCACAGTCTCAGACGGTCTCTGAGTTCAGGTCTGTAGCAGGTGACCCGTAGAAAGCCTTCGGGCTGATAGCAGAGCCGAACTCATTCAAAGCCTGACAGCACTCTAAATGCCACTTGTAGACAGACACACACACTAATGCAGGGGTTTTCTAGGACATGCGCCCCTCAGCGTGCGTAATTATACTGAAACATAAATATATAACCAGTTTACCTCCCCCTGACAGGTGCTGGCGCGCCCCACAGATTGAAAACCCCTGCACTAATGCATGCATACACACTCTCTCCTATGGGGGTTATTGGAACAATGCAACCAGCGACTCGGAACTGTTTTCCTCTTGGTTAAATGCCTAGAATTTGACAATATGACAAATTTTACTGTTTAGCTGGCACAACTGTGGTTAGAAGCCCCTCAAACGGTTACACTACCATTCAAAAGTGTCAACAGTTTTCAACACTGATAATAAACAATGTGCAGCACCATATCAGCATATTAGAAGGTTTTCTGAAGATTCATGTGACCCTGAAGAGTAATGGCTGGTGAAAATCCAGCTGAAAACGAATCTCATAATAAACCCCAAAATGGTTATCAAGATCCTAAAGCAAAATGTTTTTGTATTAGGCTGAAAGGATTAATTTTGGGATAATGACTGCTAAAGTGAAATATATAGCAGTCGTTATACAAAAATATTTGACTTTATTTATTTATTGACTTTAATATTTATAGGATAATTATTTTCAAAGTCATCGTTTCCAAGAAGCACAGCCATTCATTTAGCACATTCTCTTCATTTGAGCTTCTCTTTGCATTGTTTCCTAGCGAGGGCTGATTGGGTTAACTGGTTTTCCAGCCCCCTACTTCATTTCCAACTTACAAGTTGAACCTCATGGCACCTGCGGCACTGTGAGAACATATCGCTGTGGAAAATCAGGGAAGCTTCACTTTCATCTCATCAGACCGTCTGGCATGCCGTCACTGTCCAGCGGCGCATCTCACCGAAACAGCTGCACAGCTTCAAATGAGCGCCTTGTCTTCAGTGATCTTTCACAGCACAGCAAAGGCAAGAGAGACGCCATCACAATGGAATACTTGATTCTGATTGGTCAGTCACGACATTCTGTAGTAAAATATTTTTGTATAATGACTGATGATAGGGTAACCTTGAAAAGGTAAATGTACACTAAATGCCACCAAAAAGCTAATAAAATCAGTGACTCATTTGAACAAACCAATTAGAACAAACGATAACTCGTTTGAACAACTGAACCAGCCAATCGTTTTGTTCAAATGTATCAGACTTCCCAGCACTACTTATTAATCAGTGAATTTTTTATTAAAATAGAACAAACAAATTGAGTTCTATCACAACATCTATCAGTGAATCATTTTCTTGAACTGAACAAACAAATCAGTTCATTAAAATGAATCAGACAGCCCAGAACTACTTATCAATCAGTGGATCATTTTTTAAAACAGAACAAATTGATTCAGTAGAATGAATTGATCTGCCTTGCACAACACCTATCAATTAATTATTTGTTTGAACGTAACAAAAAAACAAATCAATTTGTTAAAAAAGGAACTGGACTTCCCAGTACTACTTATCAATCATTGAATCATGTTTTAAAACAGAACAACAAAGTGATTCACTAAAATGAATTGATCTCCCCAGCACATCTATCAATCAATTTGTTTGAACCGAGCAAACAAATGATTTACTAAAATGAATCAGACTTCCCAGTAAACCATTTTTTTAACCGAAGAACCGATTCATATGAGAGAGTTAGAAAAAGTAGCTTGTTATTGTGAAAAGATTCACTGTGTTGAAAACCGTTGAACTCCTCTCCCGCTACTGAAAATTTAGTTTCCCTTCATTTCTATTTAGTTTCTATTTCTATTCATTTCCATTGAATTACTCTTCATTTCAGTTGTATTAGTTTGATTAGTTCTCCTCAGCTCTGGCATGAAAAAGAGGAAATCCTAGGACATCATCTAGTTTTCCTCTCTCACAGTAAAGACACGTCCACAGAGGTGGAAACCACAGGTGGCTGTAGAGGACGGAAGCGTTGTGAGACACATCAGGGGTGACCGTGTTCCTGATTGCCTCCTGTCCGTAGCGGCAGCGATGTGTAATCAGCGCTGATAGACAAGCTGCCCGACCACGGCTTGATGCAGGGTATTTTAAGAGCAGACACATGCGTATATAGGAAGGCACATTCTTTCTCTCTCTCTTTGTGAAGTTGGACTACTTCAGACCACCTTAAGTACTCTTAGGACAAATAAGGAATTGAAAGCTACACTACAGGCTCTGGTGTTTTTGCAAAGGTGTTGATTCACACTAAAGGACAAACTGCTATGGGACTAAGGGTGAGTTGGAGTGAGTGTGTATTTTTAATGATAGTGTGTTGTGCAAATACAGTGGGGTCCAAAATTCTGAAACCACATTTCCCTTTTTTTATTTAAACTTGACGTAACAGAATTTTTTGGGGATTTTGAACAATTAAAATGTATTAAAAATGTAAGATTCTGACATATTTCAGATCTCTGGAAGGTGGTTTGGATCAGACTTGTACAAATTAGATTTCTTGTATTTTTCCCTGTCAAAATAGTTAAAAACTAAATAGATTTGAATTGGATGGGTCAAAAATTTAGATTTTTCTGCTTGTGTGAACTTGGGTAACTAATCAATTCACTAAAATGAATCAGGTGTTCCAGCACTACATATTAATCAGGGAATAATTAAAACAGCACAAGCAAATTGATTCACAAAAATTAGCTGAGCACAATATTTATAAAATAAAAAAAAACCCTAAATAGATAGGCCGAAAACTCTTTATCTATTTAGGATCTCTGTATTTTGCTAATCCATTCACTTAAATGAATCAGGCAAACTTATCACTATTTAGGAATCAGTAAATGTTTTTTTAACAGAACAAGCAAATTGATCTACCCCAGCACAATACCTTTCATAAATTGTTAAAAACTAAATACTTTTGATTTGGATAGGCCAAAAAATTTGATTTTTCTGTCTGTAGGAACATAACGTTGGTTCACTAATCGATTCACTAAAATCAATCAGACATCCAGCACTACATAATTACTAGTGAATAATTTTTCTTAAAACAGAATAAGCTAATTGGTTCACTCAAATGAATTGGTCTAAACAAAATACAATTGTCTGCCTGTGTGAACATAACTTGTAAAGTTAACATAACTTGTAAACAAATGTAAGCAAATTTGTTATACTGACCAGGTTTATTCAGGTGTATGAAAGACTGACAAGGATCTTCATGAACAACCTGAGCGATAAATGTTGTATGGAGTATTTTAATGGCTTGGGTTGCATTATATGTGTTTGCATGCTACTGTATATTCTATAATACTGGGTACACACTGATCACACAAATGTATGAAATTCATACAAATATCCTGATAAATAACTGATAATATCCAAAATTAGCAAGAGAACACCACCAGAGCAACGTTTTGGGGATGCAATATAAACTAGACTTCCCTTTCATTTCGGGTAGTATAAAGTCTGTGTCTGTGTTCTGTCTAGTGATAATGTATCTGGGTTCACAGGGGACCCCCCTATTTACATCCACTTTACCCACAATCCCCCTGGATTATCACATCCCTCCCTCACACTGCTGTTGCCATAGGAAACCCTTTTGCCCCCCATGGTCGTCTGAAGAGGTGGTGCGGTGTGTGTGTGAATTCATTGTCCATTGTGTTTGAAATGGTAGAGCGATTTGGTTGAAGAGTTTGGATTTAGTGCAAATCAGATCACCGCCTTTTGTCTGAAAATAAAGAATGTGTGTGAGAGAGGTAAACTTTAATATTTGTTTGAAATAAAGAAAATTATCTGAAATTATTTTAAAAATACCCTCTGCAATGACATGCTTTCCAGAACATCACTTTTTATTCTTTTATGATGAGATTTTATTTGACTTGGAGAGCATTTTCTCAATAGATTTTGGTTTTGTGTAGGAAGGTCCTCTACAACAGTTCTTCTGGAGCTTTATTAGGATTTGAGATCCATTTTAATATGATTGCACATTTTTATTCTGTTTATTATTTTTTGACAGGAGCTTAATCTTGTCCAGTTTTTAGCCATGGCTTTAATTAGGGTTGTTCAAGATCGATAAATAAATAGTCTGTAATATTGTCTGTAATACTGTAACGGTTTTATATTTTAATATACAGTATTTTAAAATGTCATTTATTTTTGTGATGGCAAAACTGAATTTTTAGAAGCCATTACTCCCGTTTTTTTTAATGTCACATGATCCTTCAGAAATCAATAATTATTAGAATCATTCATTTGCTGATTTGGCTCAAATAACAATTCTTATTATCAATGTTAACAAGTTGTACAGCGTAATATTTTTGTAGAAACTGTGATACTTTTCCCCCAGGATTCTTTGATGAATAAGTGTGAAAGAACAGCGTTTATTTGAAACAGAAATCTTTTGCTACATTATAAATGTCACTGTCACTTTTAAACTTTTGCATCCTTAGCTAAATACAAATATTAATTTCTTTAAAAAATGTTACTGTTCCCAAACTTTTGAACATTTTATTTTATTATATTATAGTTTTTCTTATTTTGAATTCCTTGCTCATATTCTCATTCTATCTTCTAGCAGACACTCGGCTCAGCATGGTGAAGGTTCTTCTTGAAGGTTCTGAGGATACAGAAGCCCTCTTGCTGGTCTTGTTGAACATTCAACGCTGTCGGTGAGTTTTTGACATTGAAAAACCATCGACCGTTGAGTGGGCCCTGAGGCCACGCCCTCTTCAGCCCAGACACGCCCACCTATATAGATGACTTCATTTCTTCAAAGGTCATAATCAACATTCATTGCTGTCGGTGGGTTAATTGTGTAACAGCTCTCTGAACAATGAATGTAACTATGGCCCAGATTCCAGCCTGTCATGCCAGCATACATCACACTCTACGCCAGTACAGCAGAGATCAGCTTTTCTTTTCCTTTCTTCTCCTGCTCTCATCCTCACGGATCTGGAGTTCTTCAAGGAAGACGCAAATAGAAGTAGCCGCACTGACTGCTTCCTCCTGCATCTAATTGGTGGTTGTGTGTGTGTGTGTGTGTGTGTGTGGAGCGGATAGAAGGAAATGGAGGATGAATGTATAATCATTTAGATGTTCTTCTCATTTGGCTGTTTTGTCTCTCAAATTACATACTGTGTTCACTGCAGCCTGAAATGAGCCTAAAATGGCACTTGCTGCTGAATACTGTCCTCTCTGTCAGCTGTGTGTCTGTTTGGTGTGCGCCTGCAAGAGTATGTGGTGTGAGTTTGTGTTTGTGCAACTTGTTAGTTTATGTACATGCGACATGTAGCGTATATATGCGTCTCCATCGAAGACATCAAAGAAAGAAGCTTCGGTTTTAAAATCTCCAGATACCGAAACACAACGACACAGTCATTGTCTAATCCCGTCTGTCTTTCTGCCTCCTTCTGTCTCTTTCTTTGACTACCTTTCATTCCTCCATGTTCTCAGTGGAACATGAGCTGAATAAAATGTCTGAATAATAAAATCTCAGTGGTGCATTGCGTCTCTGTCCTGATTTTCAGTGTTTGTTGTCTCGTCTTGTTATGGAGAAGATTCTCTTTTTAAAACCAGTGCTTAAACACGACTGACAGCATGGAGCAGCATGCGAAATATGATTTTACCAAAGTACAACATTTCTGTCAACACCAAGAACCATATTATCAACCAAGCATACATCTAACTCTGAAAAGTGGGTGAGGTTAATGCATTCTAAACCTTATCAGCTTGGCTCATGAATATTAATCAGGTGACAATGTCAGTCCAATGGAATGCAACGGGCGGGATCTGGAAGTGGAAATCCCATACATTTTCTCCATAGGGGAACTGATTTTTAATGATAACTTAAACTTTCAAAAAACATACTTTGAGCACTGATATTATTAATCGGTGATATATGATTTTGTTGAAGCCAACGGCCCACATTAATTCAACTTATTCTTAAAATAATCATGTTTAACTCCAGAATTCCCGGTAAAAAAGGACATTGCCCATGGTTCTGCAAAAAATCTCTTTGTAGATGTAGTTTTTTTCCTTATTGAGGAAAATATAATGGTTATAATGGTTGTTATTCGTCATCTTAAATAAACCCTTATATTAAATGTAAAATATGGTACTATCATGTTTTGGATATGATACTCTCATGGATTTTTAGACATTTATCATAGTAGTGTTAATGTATTGTATTTAAGTACCATGCAAATACCACATTATGCGAACTTAATGATTACTGTACGTACTATGGTATTGGTTGAAAATAATGTTTGTTTTAGGCCCCAATCTGAACCTTACCCCTAAAAATTGAGGGCAATGATTGGCTGACCTTTTAGGATGAGCAGCAATATTCCCTTTGTGTAAATCTATGAGAGCAAAGTGGCCCATTCTTAAAATAAGCTGAGTGAACACAAGAAATTCCCTGAGAATTATTGCTCCGGTTTGGTTTTGTAATTTTATTCGTTTATAACCCACAGAGCACAATGAAATTCACAATGCTGTGAAGATAAAGTTGTATCGACACCTATGTTGTAATAACTCTTGTCATGAGTCAGCTCAATAAACTCAGCTATTAGGATTTTACGGTTCTTTTCGAGCCCTACAAGAGTCAGTTTCTTGCACAGGTTTGTGAGAACACGGCTACAGTGGTCGTCAGATCCACAGCTCTGGGATCAAACCTCCTAGCCTGGAGCTGTAGATGAAATAATCAAACATAATGCAGAACGACACTGTCTGTCTGAGTTATTCTCAGTGCTAGTGTATTCTTTAAAGGCCCCATTAAATAGCTTGACGAGGGCAGTTTTCTTTATTTATTTCAGGAAGGCAGGACACATTGCATTCCTTAGGCCTATCCCTTTTTAAAAAAAAAAAAAAAAGCAATATGCTTTAGTCACAGTGCGTGACCCATGATTTCAACACTGAAACTCTGAAATTGTGATCTTAGCTCATTATCTAAAGAGTTTTGGCTAATATGAACAGCAATTAGACATTCATACGTGTATGAGTTCATGTGCCGGGGGAAGTTTGCCGTTCAGCGTGTGATTGCATAAAAGGAAAGATTAGAGCTGGGCAGTGGAGCTGTTTTGTTGCCGAGTTCCTGTTTGTGTGTGTGGGTGTTTAGGAATGTGTATTTCTCCATTATTCAGCAGGAAGTCCTCTGTGTGTGCAGCAGTGCAGAGAGGACCGAGGCAATGATGTCATTGCCAGGCATGGCTTGACTGGAGAGCATGGCTGGTAATTAAACCACTCAGCTGCAGGAAGTGTGTGGTTGTAATTTTGGGGACAAAATGGCTTAAAAATTGTCCCTAGAAGCAGCCAAAAATTCATTTGGGGGATGCTGTAAAATAGAGAGTGGTCCCAAAAAAGAGTAAATAATGTGTTCTTCAACTTTACTGTGTTCATTGCTCTGAAATGCCAAAGAGATACTTATGAAAAAGTGGGGAATTAAAAGAATTTTGTAGTTTTTTGTAGTTCTGTATTCGGAAAATTATTCCATTAAAATAATTGAAATGCTTCGGCTGTTTGCAAGTCCTACATCAGACATCAGAATACAACGTCAAGATGTTTTTAATACTATATTAAACTGTCTTACCATACAGAGTGAGTGTTGCGTCTTCTCCTTCTGAAAGGGATTAAAAAATGATACTTTTGTGTTCATTTGTAAATTTGAAAGCTTCAGTAGCCATTCAGTGTAATCTTCCAGTTTTCTTCGTTTATGTTCCACAGAAGAAATACAAGCATAAGGGTTTAGATCATCACGAGGGTGAGTATAAATGATGACAACATTTTTATTTGTGGGTGAACTATCCCTTTAAGGCTAACATTTATATTTTGGCTGCGCCTGTTGTTGTTTCTAAACATAAACAGTATGATTTACTCGGGTCCGGTCAATTTGCAGGGAATTATGTCTTTCTTCCTCGTTCTTTCTTTTTTTTTTTTTTTTACAGTAGGCAAAATTTGCTAGACTTTCCCCTCATAATCAGATCTTCTTTTCCGTTTATCTGTTTATTTAGGCTATCATTTTGAGCACCCCTTACGAAAAAGAAGTTTATTCAAGTGTGCTATTAGTATATGCATCTATTTGTTAGTTTCTCCTCAGGAGCCATTCATATTGAGAAAGTAAGTAAGAAAGACCTGATTAACATTTTTCCGTTATAGAGAGAGTATATTAAAGTAACAACTGTGTTTATTATAGATTTGTTGTTCTTGTTGTTGTTATTGATCTCTCGTATGCAAAGATGAGGCTACAGTCGCTGGTTTAGGTCAATGAAATATAGAGGAGGGCGACACCATGTGGATCTTAGGGGTATTTCATCTTTTTTACTTCACTACAACTATAAACTCCACCATAACGAATGCCTAACAAAAACCCAGCACTTGACCTCTTCTTAATAAGGCTGTATTCTTCCCTACCCTCCGGCCTGAGAGCGCTGGCCTGGCCTGACACCGCTGTGACGCACAGGATGGCTCTGCAGATGGTAATTATTGGGTGAAGCTCGACACACATGAGAAGAACAATGCATGTGTCAGTGAGTATTAATTTGACAGATGTCTTTCAAGGTATGTTAATTTAAACCAGAGAGAAGTTATTCTGCATTCCAGTCCTCCCTCATAGGTGACATCATCAAGGTAATTTCCCAGAGCTGAAGCAAGTAGCCTATGGGGTATTTCTGTCCTAAAGCCTTTCTGGCATCTTATGAACTCTAGCTCTTTCTCTGACCAATCACAGCAAATTATTCATCTCACCTCATTTTATTCTATCACAGAAAATGTCTCTGTTCTTTCAGTCTATGCACTTTATGTGTATCACACGGTAAATCTAGTTAATCATTAAGCACAACTTTAACTCAAATTAAAGCTGTGCTCTACATCTTCTAATGTGCAGTTATTTTACTGATATTGTTTTGAAACCCATCGTATTTGTATATAAATACATATTCTATAATTCTATAATGATTCTTCTTTTTTAATTATTTGTATTATTGTTCAGATATATATGCTATGTATGTGTGTGCGTGTGTGTGAAATTGTGAATTATGAATAATTATTATATGCAAGTTTGTTACATTTAATTACATTAATTTTCAGTTTTATATATATATATACACTATTATTATTATTCAATTTTTTTTAAAATTTCATTGAATTAAGTTTGAGGTATACGAACATCATTTCAATACAAAAGGCAAGTTTTCTCTTTACATAGAAAATTAATTTTAATGCATTGAATTAAAAAAGCAAACAAACAAACTATAAAATATAACATGCATATACAAATATGCAGATTAAATATGCAAATTTCATAAAGAAATAGATCCTCCTCCATGAAGAATTATTCTTGTAGTAACATCTGTTTAGGCACAGTAATTGTACAATTAGACCCTTGAATGTTTTCTGCTAATTACTTGCACTTTCTCCCTAAAGAACAGAAAAGAGATAACAGAGTAATTAGCTGTCATTTCAAGGCTGTTCAGTTCATCTGTGTTCATTTGTGTTTATTTATCCACAGCAATCACATATCTGCAAGCTTACCTCAGCTTACGGATATTTTCCATCACCCAGGCTTTGGTGGGGTCTGTGCAAATGTTCTTGCCTCTGTATGTGTGGAATCTGTGAGGTAAGTTTTGGTTAGTTTTTTTTTCTCCAGGTATCAGTCATAACACATATAGTCAATCAATACATAATGCACCATATATGTAGAAGGCATCTTATTCTTACATGACAGCATCAATGTGGCAGTTTCTTGTCATGGTCTGAATGGAATATCCTTTGATAAATGTCATTGATATTATTCCTTTGGTATACTTCCTGCAACATGCTGTAAGCACAATTAAAGTTTAGGTTTTTTTGTAACTTTATTTAGACATTACAAAAATATCTTCACATTATGAACCTCAGATTTTAAAAACATTTTCCACATAACAGTGTCTCTGAGAAACAAAACACTTATTACAGTAATGGAAAGAAAACTAAAAATTCATAAATAGCTTTATTATCAAAACAGTTATGGAAAGAAATAAAGAAATGTACTTACACAAAGCAGAGGCATCTGTACGTAGTACACTAAGAGCTGCAACCATAAGTACGATCACGGTAGCTGAAATTCGAGTCATCATCTCTGTGTCTGTGTGTGTGAGATTCTCAGAGTCAGAAAAGAAATGTGCCAATTGTGAGAGCGTGCAATGAGACTCTAGCTTTTTTATAGGGTGGACATGGAAACACCCGAGTCAGGGTTTTCCGTGCATACGTAAACAGAAGTACATGTGTACAAACCAAACAAATTTAGCCACAGTGAGATCTTATCTGACCTGTCAGTCAAACAGGTGCAACAAAGAAGGATACAGAGGAAAAATCAGCTTGAGGGAAAGCACAGAGTTTTAATGTTTACTTCCCTGAAAGAGAGAGTGAACCATCAACATATTTGAATTGTTTCCGACTGGTAAATTAATAGAAACAATGTTGGAAACTCCAGGAGGCCTTAAGTACAAATTGAAGGTCATTAGAACAAAGGAAAAATTCAGAACCAAAAATTTGCTAAAGAATGCTATGACATAAATAGCTTTATGCTGTAATATTAAATTAGATGAATGAAAACACCAAAGGGTGTGTGACATAGTTTAATGACTGTATTGTCATTACTGTTGATTATATTATATTATATTATATTATATTATATTGTCTTATAGTATATTCTGTATGTTGTTTTGTGTTAAGTGTTTTAACTTTACATTTATGCATTTGGCAGATGCTTTTATTCAATGTGAGTTATATTGCATTCTGCGTATACATTTGATCAGTTCATGCTTTGCCTGGGAAACCCTACTCTTTGAGCTACAGGAACACTAAAACGTTATGGGTGTTTAAAATTGATTGAAAATTGCTGTAGTGACAATAACTGAGTTGAAATGTTATTTGTTGGTGAATATCTGGCAAATAAACTAACAAATATCTCCATGCTCAATTTTTGGAGGCAAACGCATTCCGATTTTATTCTTTACAAATAAGCTTACTGTACACACGCAGTGTACTGTGAGCAGCACATTAGGAATATATAATGTAATACAATATTTTAAAGGATAAGTTCACTTCCAGAATGAAAATTCTGTTATCATTTACTAACCTGTATGAGTTTCTTTCTTCTGTTGAACACAAAAGATGATATTTTGAAAAATGTTGGTATCCGAACAGTTAATGGGCACCGTTGACTTCCATAGTATTTTTCCCCCTACTATGGAAGTCAATGGTCAACAGAAGAAAGAAACTCATACAGGTTTGGAACAAGTGGAGGGTGAGTAATTGATAACAGAATTTTCATTCTGGAATTGAACTTATCCTTTAAGTTTCACGTTTTTAAAGTTTTAAGTAATATAATATTTTAACTGTTTGCTTATCTGCTTTTAAAATAATTTTGACCCACACTAAAATGAACAACTTTGCTGAAATAAAATGTTATGGCAGTTACAACTTGCAGTGAACTTATCTTTGCACTTTTCAATCATTTTTAATGACTTTTTTTAATGAAAAACAATTATTAGTTATTATAAGAATAGTTAATTAATTTATTAAAAGAATAATTAACACAAAAATGAAATTTTGCTAAAAATGTACTCATCCTCAGGCCATTCTAGATGTAGAGTTTATTTCTTCATCAGAACAGATGCTAAATGCTAAATTCCTCCAAATCTGTTCTGATGAAGAAATAAACTCATCTAAGTCTTTGATGGCCTGAGGATGAGTACGTTTTCAGGAATTTTTATTTTTGGGTGAACCTTTAAAATTACCGTTGCATAAAAAAACTTTTACTATTTAAAGTGAGATTGAACAACATTTGAATTTGTTCTTAAATTCACTTCGACACATGGAATATTTTACATACTGTAAAACCACTTGGAATTGCCAGATCAGATAATTATTTGCTAAAAAGTGACATGGTGCATTTGGCATGGGACTTTTGAAACCAGGAACTGGGAATGTCCACCAGGACAAGAACTCAAACCTTAACCTTTTGATTATAGAATGAATGCATTATTGAATTATGATTATATTGTGTTTTATGATTCTGTAACATTTTTGATAGATAAAACCACACACACGCACACAAATGGATAGATCTGAACTACCCACATGCTCAGCGGTGTCCTCATTTCCACATGCTAACGTGTGGTTTCTTGTGGGTGTGTAGAATTACATATATTTTCTAGGTCATAATGTTTTATGTAACTCATGTCCTAAAATCAAATGGTGAAATAGGTCATAAGAGTGAGAACAAAGCCTAACAGTGGCTCCTTTAGCAATGAATCACTTCCCTTCAAACCCACAGCCTTCGCTTTAGTCTTCCTGCTTGACTTTAGACACCAATTTTATAGCATTTCTCTCTGTGTTGGTTTTACTAAAACATTTTCAGATTCTTTCATTTACACCTCCAGGTTTAGAGAGGTGTCATGCTGCTTGACATTTTGAGTTTAATTTCTATGAAACAGACTTATGATCTTTTAAAACGGAGGAGTGTCTGGATTAGAATTAGAGTAAGGTTTAAATCATATCAGGTTGATTATAATATTGTTTTTTTTTGTGTTTTTTTTTACATCAAAGACTGCCATCTGATCTGATCTGAAGCTGTGATAAGAGAATCTGATGAGTGTTCGATTTCCAGGAAAGGCGGATGCCTTTGACTGCTGAATGTTAGTCTAAATGTTTGACTAGATGTTCATTTTATTTAAATTATTTGTCTTGAAAGTAGATGCGTAGAAATTATATTTAACTCAAGTAACTCATGTGCCATCACAGACATCTCTATCACATATTCATCTTGGAAAAATTGCAAAAATGCTCACTTGAAATAGAAAATAGTTTATGAAAAATTAAGCTACGGTATCTGAGTCTTAGCTGTGCTTACTATTGAATGTTTAATGAACATTTGCATGACTTTGTCTAGAATAAAATTGGAAACGAATTTGGACAATTTGGAATTCAAATTTTGTATTCACACAATACAAAGTTAAAACTATCTGCTCTTTTATGGACAAGACTTTTATTTGTGTGGGTGTGTATGTATATAAATGTGTGACCCTGGACCACAAAACCAGTCTTAAGTAGCACGGGTATATTTGTAGCAATAGCCAAAAATACATTGTATGGGTCAAAATTATAGATTTTTCTTTTATGCCAAAAATCATTAGGACATTAAGTAAAGATCATGTTCCATAAAGATATTTTGTCAATTTCCTACTGTAAATATATAAAAACTTAATTTTTGATTAGTAATATGCATTGCTAAGAACTTCATTTGGACAACTTTAAAGGCGATTTTCTCAATATTTTGATTTTTTTGCACCCTCAGATTCCAGATTTTCAAATAGTTGTACCTCGACCAAATAATGCCCTATCATAACAAACCATACATCAATGGAAAGCTTATTTATGTAGCTTTGAGATGGTGTATAAATCTCAATTTAAAAAAATTGACCCTATATTTCCCTCACACACACACACACACACACACATATATATATATATATATACAGTATATGTAAAATGTTGACCTATTTAAGTTTTTGTTTGCCCCCATTTTTTTCTTGCAATAAATAAACATTTATACATTATGTGGGTACATTGTTCTTCATTATTGTTCTAAGATCTCCTCAGTTTTTTTTTTAAATTGTTCATTTTTTTTTTAATGAAGACCAGTCATGACACCTAAAATATACAGCTCATCTTATACTGTACATTAATACTGTACAGTTTAACATAAAATCTCATGTTGAGGAAAAAGGTTCATCTACATGTTTACCCAGGTACACTTTTTTAACCGTAACTAACTTTTTTATGATTTAAAGATAATCTATTCCCATTTTTCAGTATTAAAATTAGGCAATTGTTTGTTGGTTGTTTTTTATTTGTTTTTGTGTTTTTACATATATCTTAAATAATGTTTTGTGTCTAAGCCAGTAATTTCGGTGATTACACACTTGTGATCGTATCACAAATTGGGATCGATTTTCTAATTACAGTACCCATGATAGTGAGAGGAATGGAATATCCCATTTTAGTACTCAAATTTAGCTGACCTACTAATATTTAACTCAAGACACCCTGATTTTCCCCCTGTCTTCCACCCCTCAGTGACGCTGCTGTGTGGTCCACAAATTCCCCTCATGAACAGCTATATAATGTAGCTTTTGGGGATGCCAGATAACGTGGACTGAGAGCTCTACATCTTCATCATCACCATCCTCAACACTGCTGCTTTTGTCTGCACAGCTGTCATTAACTTGTTGAATACTTTTGATCAATTTCATTTTTCTTTTTCACCCATAAGTGGCTTGTTTCCCCTCCCATGATGAACAGACTCGTCCTGACGTCATCTGCGCTGCTGCTGTTGCTGTGTGTCTGGGTCAACTTGAGTCAAAGCAGTAAGTAAAACCGACTTTTCTCAGACAATCTCTTTGGTTTCAAGTGTTGCTCAGTGCTTTGAGTTCCCAAAGCTGCTCTTGAAATGTAACCACATGCATTTTTAATCATTTAGAATTTGGACGGTTACATTCGCCACACAGCTGAGACGCTACCATGTTTAATAATCAGGAATTTTGCAGTTGATTTGATGACTTAACTGATATGATAGATTTATGTCTTAACTCAGTGGCAAATTGAATGTAATTGTTTATCTAAAAAAATCTGACAACTTATTTGAGCATCACTGACATGACATGGTTTTGATTTCTGTAATAGTACTAATAATCTGAATGTGCAAAAACTAAATACACAATAACCAGGTTTATATATTTATCATCAATATATCCAATTTGTTTCATTTTAACTAATTTAATATTTCTTATTCCACATCTAGCCAGATTTTAACCATTCATACTTTTTAACTGAACAGATTCATATTGATTCTAAACAATTGTAATAAATTAATTTTGAAAATATGATTTTTTTAATATATAAATTAAAATCAAGCCTATGCTAATAGTTAATAATATAACTATGGCATGACTTTTTGAGTGCATCTTAACTATTTCTTGCTAATTAATGTATGACAAATATGCGTCACATTATGTTTATTATTGTTTATGTTAATAAAGCCTACATTTTTGTGGGAAAAAATAGAAATTTTAAAGATTAATTATTTAGATCTTTAACTCAAAATGATAATTTGGACAATTTATTTATTTTTATTATTTTCATGACTCCACGATGCCATTAACTAAATTGCAATACAAGTTACCAAGGAGATTCAAAGACATTGTTTTATAAAAAAAAAGTTTATATTTACATTTATGCATATAGCAGGTGCTTTTGTCCAAAACGACTTAAAATAGAGAAACAATTTTTCACAGAGTCAACAATATTAATAGTATACAATGCCAAGTTTATTACCAGGAAAATGAGCAAATTAATGAATTTTTTAATAAAGCTATGGGTCAGGATAGCTGGTCAAGTGTCATAAAACCACATAAACTGAGAGTCTGTCATGTGTTAAGGTCCAGTGAGGTGCTGTACCAAATATTCATCACTGCCTTTTCCTGTCCTCCGACTGAAAGACTTCACTCGACAGGACGCCACCATGACCTGCAACATAGAGGCTGTCATGTGAGGAGCAACACTGGTTTTGTCTTAAATAGATTAACATTTTGCATTAATGTTTATGTAAGAGAACAATCTGTAATATCTGTAATATTTAATCTAGAATATTCTCTCTCCTGTAGTTTTACTACGGTGAAGAACAGACAGATCTGTGCTAACCCTGATGATCTATGGGTTCAGAACGCTATCTTGCATATCCAGTGAGTTCAGCATTACACACACTTACATTAATGTCTCTTGGCAATGGCACATGAGCACAAGACTTAAAGGGGCTATAGTGAATGACTAAACTGCAAGTATATTACTGACCCAGTGTAAAGTTTTGTAATGTGCAGTGTCATATGTCTCCATATGCTGAATATACTGGTAAATATGAATGAGCTAAAGTTAAAACTTGAGAATCCTCTCCTAAGGGTTTTATTTAATTGTCTCTTGCAGGAACATAAAAAAGTCATCATAATGTGGACACCATCAGATCGGTCTAAAACTGGCTTAAGCTGAACAAATGAACAGAAACAGAAATCCTTCTATAAAATGTATTGTTTAGAATTTATTTTTATAATTAATAAATGGTTTTGACAGCAACACTGTTCTGTTTTGTCTGTAACATTTCTAGTAAAGTTGACACTTTGTGAATTTGTGCACAATATTGTATGCTCATAAGGCTGCTCTGGCATTACAGCACACTAAAACAAATATTCAAATATTCAGTAAACCTGGGCAAATGAAAGTTTGTGAGCACATACAGTAGACAGCAGGTGGCAGTATGTGCCCAAAAACCCAGCTGCCCCAAAATACACATACAATCCTATATATGTTGAATTGGATATGTATTTAGTGCTTGTAAAAGCATTAGTAATAATTCATCTCTTAAGTAAGCAGAATGTTTAAATTATGTTGTCAAGACAGCTGCATTTGTCTTGTCTGATGAACTTTTTTGGATCGGTCATCCCTTGCTCAGGTGGAAGGCCAACATTCAACAGGTCATCATTATTTGATTGTGATATACTTAGGGTATACCCTAGGGTGTGCATAATTATAAGTTGTTGTTTTTTTCAACATGAAGCAGATCTAAACTACAGGTTCAATGGCCAAATTTGAATGCTATAAATGTACAAATTCTCTGTGCTATCTTTTTTTATTTAGATGTCAAATTGAATTTCTGTCAAATCTCACTCGTAACAGAAATTCTCTTACTTGAAGTCTGGTCACAATCTTTCAGTGACTTCAGAGTTACAGACTTGTTCTATAATCTACTGTTGTCATTAGTGGCCTCTGAAACACGGCTTGTTTAATTTACATTTTTGCTTTTGGTAGACACTTTTATCCAAAGCAGCTTTCACTTAATGCATTGCTGAAGTCAACATTTTTGTAAACAGCCATGCAGTCATGTTATTTATATTCTCGTGAATGTGTTCCAATGTGAGTTCTGCAAAGCCACTTGGTCATATTTTTAACTCTAATTTCATTTCCTCTGTTTTATTTCATTACTATTGCCCGTTGGGGTTTGTGAAACAGTGAATCTCCATTCAAAGTTTCTGCAATAGTAATTTGTCATTGCCAATGTCAAAAAGGGCATATACTGTAGGATGGCAAGTCAGCAGCCTTAAAACTTAAAAGCTTTTCTATCTTTCTCCCATATGTCATATAACTGTTTGGCTGAGACTGAACATGACCTGCAGGGTGACAGATCCAAACTGGAGAAAGTTTCTTCCTTCAGATCCAACTTCCTTCTTTTTATGAAAGGGGAACACAAGTTCACAGCACGAGATATCCAGTCAGCAAGTCTCTGTTGCAAAATAAACCCTTACAGAATGATCACAACCCTGTGCACGACACAAAGTTGAGTGATCTTACATGCACTGTAAAAAAAATTCTGTAGTTTTTACAAAATAATTTTGGCAGCTGTGGTTGCCAGAATAATTTTGTAAAAAATACAGAAAAATTGTAAACACATTTACGGCCAAAAACTGCTAAATTTTACAGTATAAAACTGTAATTTACAAACAAGAAAATTTGAATGTAAACCAGTAAATTCAACAATTCACACTGCTATTAAAATCTGTTTTGTAACATACTGACAACCACCATAATAATGCAGGTGGTAAAAGAGAAAGCCACATGAAGAATCAAAGCTCATCACAAGTAGCTTCGCCACAAGCAGAAGTATATACTAATATATAGAAGGTGCACAGAGTCATTCATGGAAACACAAAACACCATCATGGTAACACACATGATACTTAAATAATGCATTAAACTTTCATTAAACAACAGAAGATGTAACATAAAGCCCAAATATACATAACTAATAACAAAAACTATTAAAAAAACATGATTATTTAAACAAAATACTTTCAAATGTGGAGTGTCATGCAGGGAATTCTGGGAATATCAGTTTACAGTTTTTGACTGTAAATTATACATTGATTTGTTATTTTTACTTCTAAAAACTGTAAAATTAACAGCATTTTACTGTAAAATTACATGAAATGTCTGGTTAGATATTTTACAGTTTTTCCCTGTATATAGTACGGGAACTTACTGTTAACCTATTAACAGTTTTTTTCCGTAGCATTTTTACAAAATTTTACAGTTAAAATTACACTTATTTTTTACAGTGTGGAAGCATGTGAAAGCATATGGTGTTAAAAATTAAAAGCAATTGCCATTTTAGTATTTGCCTTTTATAGTTGCACATTAAAGTCCCCATCCACCGAAGTGAAATAGTTCCTCTCTTATATAGCAGTAAAAAAGCTATTTCTCACGTTCATGCAGAGGCTGTGGTGCCTTTTTTTCTGAGAGTGTATGAGCATTGCACGCTATAGCTTTAAACGTTGCTTTCTCATGCAAATTTTGCATTTCAACTTGTGATGGGTCGATCAAGAACGACTCTTTCTTTTTTTCTGGCCCAAATCTTTCTTTCTAGATGTGACAGCCGCAAATGTAGTCCTATAGGACATAGAAATTAGTTCACCTCCTGAGTTCGGTCTGAGTGTTTTGTTCATTTTTTCACGAGTTGTGACTCTTGAAGATGCAGATTTCCAACAGCAATGAAGTACATAAACACTGTAGCTACACACCCAAATATTCTTTTTTTTATTGTTTATTTTTATAATTCTGCATTTAGTATTTTAAATATTCTTAATATATAATGTTATATATTTTTTATATTCTTAATTTGTCATAATCTGATTTATTAATGGGGAGTTCTTATACACTCTTCTGGAAATAGATCTGTATTCTGGGTTCAGTGGCCAAATTGGACTCGTGCTCATAAAAATTGAAAATACATCTTATTACCATCCTCCATGTTCTCTGAAAATGCACAGTATATTGATGCGTAATAACTTTCATTCAATAATAAACATTTACGGTTAAGAACAAAATAAATGTTGCTCTAATAACCTTTAGATTAAAGGGTCGATGTCCAAATGATCTGGTGAGCAGGTAGTGGTTTTGTTCAAAATAAATGAAATTACTAAGTGTCTGTCAAGCTCATTCTATGTTTCACAAGCTCTTCATTAACTGCACGTGCAATGCTTTTGCTGTGTGTGGGTGTGTTGGTCTAATTTCCTTTCATGGAAAGCTGAAGTTGATGTTCCTAGAATCAACTGATCAAAATGAAACTGAATTGTTACATTAAAGAATAAACCAGCCACTCTTGCCAAAACAAAAATCTGCTGATGTGTTACCAATGACTAATGGAGAAATTAATAATTATGTATTTTTTTAAAGTGATTTGAAACATTTGTTTTATTAGCATTATAAAATTTTTGAGTAAACATGAAATCTACTTAAATCTAAAACTGTCAGTCAATATTGTCCATATTCCTGTTAGTATTGACAGCGAGTATGGTTAAGTTACTAAACAATATGCTAACACTGTGCTCTATTATGTAGATTTATTCTTATTCATCTGTTTCAGTCACATGACTTTTCCTGCTCATCTGCCATATTTATGACCATCAAAGGAATGACGGTAAACCTAAAAATATCAAGTCATTTGATTGGCCAACAAATATTCCAGTTAATAAATTGTACAAATTAATCACCTCTAAAACATGTGACAGAATTACCCAAATTTTAAGACAATGGAATTCACAAAAATATTCTTGAAACAAGTTTTTGAAACCAACCTATAAAACCACTGCTAAAGAAAATACAGTTTTGTCCAGTGGAATATTAAAACAAGGACACAGACTCAAGTCACTTTCATTAGATAGATGCATTTTAATAGACCAGTTGAATAAAACAAGCAGAGCAAGGCTGTTTTGTATTATTGATACACTGCAGTAAAATTCAATATTTTTAATTATATATTATGATTTACATGTCAAGATTAATTTATCTCATTTAGAATAATTCATTTGTTAATAACAAATAAAGATGTATATATTAGAGACATCTGTGGTTAACAGTTAATGGAACGTTTATTAGAACAATTTATTAATTGTCATACTTATCAAGACACAGACAGTAGATTAATATTGTTACAAATAACACATATATGTTAAGTTTGGAAGACCTCCGAAAAAAAGGAAATGTCACTATTAGAACGATATTATCCTGCTTTAAAGGTTTTATGATACGTCATAATGTATGTTTATGTCTGCTTTGACACAATCTGTATTGTAAAAAGCGCTATATAAATGAAGGTAAATAACTTGATTCATTAATGGTGAGTTTTTAACCACTCTTCCAGGGCTCAGTTTGCACTAATTTATTCTCATAACCTTTGTCTATCATGAAACGGATCTGAACTCCAGGTGCAATGGTTAATTTGGATTTATACTGATAAATATCAAAATTCTCGGTTCCACCTTCCATCTTTTCAAAATTCACAGCATACTGATATGTGTAATAATCACTATTTTTACCTTGTGAACTAGTGTAAAACCCCACCCATGACTTCCAGAAGATATTTTTCCAGTCTGTGAAGGTTTTCTTGATATAAAGTCGAGCACAAGCTTTACCGTCTTCAGTGTAGAGCTGCAGACCAGCATCATACCACCGTATTTTAATAGGGATGACATTGTTAGCATCATAGTACCCTGGTTCATAAAAAAATTCTGGAAAAGACCAGGGTGATGAAGGGTTAGGCTGAAGATTCCCTTTGTTACAAATTGATGTCACTTTTACATCACTTTCCCAGGGCGTTGTTTGTGCTAAAACTTTGTCATATTCGTTGTCCAGTAGGAAACGGATTTGAACTCCAGGAGCAATAGTCAAACTGGCATCGTACTGGTAAATATCATAATCCTCTGTGGTAGTGTTGTCGATCAATGCAAAGTTCACAGCATACTGAAATGTGTAATAGTCATTATTTTCATGTTGTGAACTTTTGTAGAACCCCACCCATGAGTTTTTAAGAACATCCTTCCAGTTGCTAAAGGTTTTCTTGATGTAGAGTCGAGCGCAGGCTTTTCCGTATTCAGCGTAGAGCTGCAGACTAGCGTCAACCCCCTTTATTCTGATGGGAATCACTCTGTTAGCTCCATCAAACTCTGGTCCATACCAAAAGTCTAGACGTTTCAAAACATAATTAAAAAGTGATGTGTACAGTCGCAGTCGGGGTTGGAGACCAGCATTCAGTGAGACAGAAGTATCTAAAGCCCCAGATGAGTCAGAAATGAGGAAATATGCTTTCTCGACCCGCATCGGATCTTCATTAGTATCACTGGAATGAGTGTTTTGGCAAATATCAATGTATACATATTTGTATGTTTTCATTATGCCGAGAGTTATATTCTCCCATATGAGTTTTGAGTAACCTTGCGTAGTTGTTTTAATCTCTAGTTTAATGCTATCAAATGTATTGCATTGGGAATAGGGTGAGCGTTTCATTCGGGAGTTAGAGCTACAGCTGCTAGTCCTATATCTTATCCTTTTCAGAAACTGTTTGCATCTGTTTTTATTTTCTTGTTCATTACCTGTGCAGGGATAAGTTTGTCTGATCTGCGAGAGCAGATCAGGATCAATCTCATAAGTGTCATCAGAATTAAAGTCAAGGTTGCCTCGGTTATGTGCTGCAATAAACACATTGTGTATTCTGTTTGTTGTGGTTTCATCCAAAGAGACAATAAGCCTGTCCATGTTTCTTTCTAGCAAATCGCCATTATCAGTGTTGGGGGTAACTCATTACAAGTAACGCGAGTTACGTAATCAGATTACTTTTGTCAAGTAACTAGTAAAGTAACGCATTACTTTTTTAATTTACAAGAAAATATCTGAGTTACTTTTTCAAAAAAGTAATGCCAGTTACTTTGTTTTATTGTAATACATCTGCACATAAGCCGGCAAAGCAGCGGCTGCACGATATCTTCTTGAATTTAGATTGCCAACCTCATAGTTATACTGTCCATGTTCCGATCCCTCGAGAATGCCTTCTCTATCTCCAAACCGACGGAATCCAAATGCACCACTATTAGGATAAAAATTCAAAAGGATTTTATTGTTGTTTTGATCAATATTCGCTTGTTGGGCAAACCAGAACAATAACTGGAGTCCATGACGTGGCTTAGACTTGCCATATTCAGTGTTTGTCAAGTCATCAATATTGTTAAGTCTTTTCACAGGAGAGACACCAAGTAATGCCAAGGAGAGGCAGAAGAGTAGGAAGCAGAGTTTCATGGCACCCATGGCATAAAATCTTAATCAAAAACAAAATATTGTAAATAAAACATATAAACTGTAAATAGAATTGGATTATAAACTGGCAATTTAATAATGGAAAAATGTTATATTTTTATATTGAATGTAAGATTGTAAGATAAAAATGCTATTTTATGCTAAATAATATTAAAAATAGATATTTTACAATACATTATTGTAAAACATTTTATGTAGATTCTTAAAGGTGTAGCATTTCTGTGAGTTAGGACTACAAATGTTTTTTAAAAAGTGCCACAAAGCCACTCTGTGTACATTTAAAAAATATATTAAATCAATACATTTCAATAAAATTCAGTAAATGTAATTCATAATTCTAATTTATAATCTGAATATATTTTGAACTCTTTGAAGACATTAGTATATATGACAGTATATCTGTAATATTGCAATATTTAACAGACTTCAGTTTAAACTCATCCTACCTCAGATTGAAGGTCCTCAGCGGAAGAGCCTCTGCATCCGTCACATCTCTCAGATGATTATTTATACAGTATGAAGGAGGCTGTACTTTACAGACAGGGCGTGTCTGCACAGTACCGCCTGTAAGATTGCCTTTAGTTGTGGTGTAATTTTTACCATAACAGAACAAAATTTATTTTTATAACATTTTTATAAAGTTTGAAATTGCACTGTTTTTAAGTGTACTTATTTACTGTGGAGACTATGCAGTGTCAGCGAAGAGCATGCTTTAAATATGAGGCTTCTGATGTGGAAGAAAAACAAAGAAAATCAAGGTAATGCTCACTTGTGAACATAACATTTTTATTGTGTGTCATTTCTCAAGTTTTCAAGTGTGTCTTTTAAAGAAGATTAATTCACAGGGACAAAATTGCACAGAAACACCCACTGGCAATTTATAGTCATCTTTGCAGAGTTTAGGGTAATAGGCAAGACCACTGCTGTTCTCTGTTATTGATAATTCTTATATTTACATGTTTACTTTTTCCGTATATCAATAAACAGAGATTTGCTTTACTAGAGATTTATTTACCATGAAAATTAAGTCGCATAAGAATGCTAAAATACAAAAAGTGGACAAAATTGCAAAACCAAAGCAAAGACTTCACTTAAAACACCAGTATATTGCAATTTGTATAACTGTAATAGTGTCAGTTCTGCAGAGTTCCGCTGGGGAGCGTCTGCTGCAGGCAGTGTGAACGCGGCCACACACACACACACACACACACAGTCTGAGACTGTTTACCAGTAAGTTGAGCCAGAAGACTCAACTAAGAGGTTGAAGTCAGATTACTCGAGTTCTGGTCAAGCATTCCTGTTCATTTTTTTTTATTGAATTTTGATGTTTGTATTAGATTGTGTAACAAAAAGCTTTCTCGATTGTCTGTAACCATGATACAAAAACGGTCATAATGGTTACAGCCAATCATTATGGTTGAAAATCAAAATCAAATCATAGGCCTATTATTATATACATATAATCTCCTCAAAATACCAAGTTTTAAAGAAAAAAAACATTATTGAGATGAAATATAGTACATTTGTTTAATTAAAATACAATTATTATACGATTATGATCTCTGGTCAGTTTTGACTACGAACAACAATGAACCAGAGGGTTAAGTATGTATACTTGATTATGATGGAGACAACAGTGTCAATGAAAGGTATGCTTAAAATATGAGACATCTGATGTGTGAAGACAA
>NW_015664762.1:503045-547340 GCF_001515625.1 Sinocyclocheilus rhinocerous
AAAAAAAAAAAAAAAAAATCAAGGTATAAGCAAGGTCTCACTTGTGAAAAGAATATTTTTATTGCGTGTCATTACTCAAGTTCTCAATTGTGTCTTTTAGAGTTTATAGTTCACAATGAAAAAACGCCCAGAAAATTGCCAGTGAAGATTTATAGTCATTTTTGCAGAGTTTAGGGCAATAGGCCAGGAGATTTTTCTAGAGATTTATTTATCATAAAAATCAAGTCGTATAAGAACGCTTGAATTCAATTGGATAAAAATAAGTGAAAAAAATAGAAAGATCAAAGCAAATACTTTTTTCTTAAATAAAGAACAAAATTCAAGTACAAACCTTAACGGCATATTTCAATGATCGAACACCGTGTTAGTATTGATACAGCAATTAGAAAGAAGAAAAAAATAAAACAACATACAAAATATAAAAAAACAATAAAATACAAGAAACAAAAAACAAAAACAAAAAAAAAAAAAAAAAAGAAAGAAAGAAAAGGAAGGGGGGGGGTCTTGTTCTGGTAACAAAAACAAGATTAGAGCAGAAGAGTTTCTGGGCGTTTCTGTCCATCATGTAGGCCTAATGAAGAGACTTCACAAATATCCTCAGTTCATTTTTCCATCCACTGAAATGGGGTTTAACCTTTAAATACTTACATCTATGAATAAACGGTTGCATAAAATAATTAAGCCATTTATCAAAAAGTCTAATTGACCACAGTTAAAGGGTGTATTGATATATATTTGTTTTGAAATATATTTGTTTTGTTCACATTGGAAAAACATGTTCTACAGTTTCAATATCTTTCTCACAGAACCCACATAAACTGTTCTCCCAGTTACATTTTTCAAGTAGGATGTTAGAAGACGTATAAATGTCATTTAGGATTTTAAAATGTCACTTCTTTAGCCGTAAGAAGGATTGGATAAGCTAAATATTGCTGCCTTATTTTCTTTGCCTCTTATTCACTGAATTCTTGAACATTTTCTTTTCAGTTGACTGGGGAAGTTTAGATAATATATTTCTAATAAACTTATTTGTAAACTTTTTGCTCTTTAAATTTGTACCTTCAATACAGAGTGATCTCATTTCTGCTAGAGTTCAATACAAACTGGTGGATCGTTGTTTGCAGCCGGGGTACTGGGATGGCCTTACTTTGTTGTATTCTCTAACTGAGCATTGGAGATTACATTTATCACATAAATCAATATAATATAAAAAATTATCCATCAAATGCGATATTGCCCAGTTTCTTTTCCCATCCAAGTCCCTAGAAACAAAGATTTTCGATCAAAGTACAAAGCAAAGACCTTGATGGATAGCACCAGTGATGTGCGACTGGCAGGTTCGGGCTCCGCTCCGCTTTCGTGGTCCACGGCTGCGCGTCCTTGCGGTTATAGGATGCATTGCCTTGGTGCAGTGTTTTTGTTTCTCTGAATACACCAAGTGTGTTTCAACGACCTCGGAGTTATGACATGTAGTGGTGGCGAGATGAAGCATCGTGAAGCTTTTCAGCCATATGTGTTGAAAAGTGGTTCATTTTTCGAGGCTTTGGATGTAGGCTACGCTAGGGTCACCTGCTGGTCGATCCAAATGGTGCAGGAAAAAATTCAGGACCGTGACAGCGCCAAAATGTGGAGTCCCTCTTGAAAATGTGCGCTACATGGTTAAAAAAGGCTTGATATATTAACACTCACATGATACATTGATGCATTATACACTCACATTAGTAAACACATGTAAAATAAAATTATTTATGCTTATTTCAATACAATGATTCAAGCCTCGATACGGAGCTCCGTCTGGAAGTAGGCTACTTGATATTCTCGATACAAGCTTCGAAGCCTCGGTATCAGGGGTGATATCAAATGACATGCTCTTGCGAGATGGATTAAACTCCGTTTAGATGCTTTACTTTGCCTCTATCCATGCCATTCAAAACAGCCAGCAGTTGCCTATGTCTAACGGGTTAGCAACCCAGCAAAGCTGACGGTACATCTGGATGAGATCTTGTCCTGGTGGACATTCCCAGTTCCTGGTTTCAAAAGTCCCATTTCAAATTTATCAAGTCATTATCTGAACTGACAATTCCAAGCTGTTTTATAGTATGTAAAACAGTCCATTGTCCAAAGAGAACAAATTCAAATGTTGGTCAAAGACACTTAAAACAGTATTAAAAATAAAAAGGAATAGTTCACCCATACTCTTGAATGACCTGAGGATGAGTACATTTTCAGCAAATTTTCATTTTTTGGTGAACCATTCCTTTAAGATTAATGTATTATGAGAGTATATTTATTAAATTCTCGTATAATATCTTTTTAATCATTTTTGTTCTATGATCTCCTCAATTTTTGATGTTTAAAAATGTCAATTTTTTTTAATGAAGACCAGTCATGACACCTAAAATATACAGCTATCTTATACTGTACATTCATACTCCACATTTTAACCTAAAATCTTCATGTTGAGGGGGGAAAAAAACTTTAACAATTTTAAACAATTTTTTAACCTTATCTAACTTTATTTTAAATTATTAAAGTATTCCATTGTTAAATATAAAAAATGTGGCAACTGTCTGCATTTTTTTAATTGGTTGCGTTGTATCTACAGTCAGAGTGATGACTTTTTTTGCATTCATTACATATTGTCACAAGAATCGACATGCAAGTAAACTCAACAAGGTTTATTTGCAGGAGTACTGGAAGCACAGCAAAGTAAACAGGTGAGCAGATAAAGGATAACTGAAACAACTTATCTCTGAAAATGAGAGTTCTTTCTATTACTGGAACACAAGGCTGAAGCAGACCAGACTGAGGACGAACTAGGATGCAGAAGGTAGGAAATCAAAGGTGAGAGGGTTCCAAGGGAACAACGCTGGTAAGTAGTTACAGGTGAGTTGAATTGGTCTATACAGAAAATGCAAGACCTCATAGACACAAACAGTCCTGTACAAAAACAAGACAAGACAAAGCATGTGAATTTGGTGCTGGCTTTTGGGGACTGATGAGGCTGATGGCAGACAGGTGTGGTGATTGTGGAGTGTACACAGGTTGGAACCAGCAGGGATGCTGGGAAACATAGTTCAACGGTGACTGGGCTGGTGACTGAGGATTGTGGCTGGGGATTGGGACACATATATTTTAGAATTATATTTACCAGCACTAATAATGTTTTGTGTCTAAACCAGTAATTTCAGAAAATTTTATATTTACATTTATAGCAGTTATTTTTGTCTAAAGCAACTTAAAATAGAATAAAAAAAATTCACAGAGTAAACAATATTCATAGTATACAATGCCAAGTTTATTACCAGGAAAATGAGCAGATGAATGAATCTTTGAATAAAACTATGGGTCAGGATAGTTGGTCAAGTCTGTCATGTGTTAAGGTCCAGTGAGGTGCTGTACCAAATATTCATTACAGCCTTTTCCTGTCCTTCGACTGAAAGACTTCACCCGTCAGGACACCACCATGACCTGCAACATAGAGGAACAGCACTTATTTCTTAAATAGATGAAAATGGCATGTCTCAGATATAACGATTCTTACATAACAATGTAAGAGAACAATTTGTAATACCTGTACTATTTAATCTAGAACATTCTCTCTCCTGCAGTTTTACTACGGTGAAGAACAGACAGATCTGTGCAAACCCTGGTGATCTGTGGGTTCAGAACGTCAGCTTGCGTATCCACTGAGTTCAGCATTACACACACTTACAGTGAGCACAAAACTTAACCTGGCAGTGGACACAAAACTTAACCTTAGTAGTGAATATTACTAAATTACCAACATACAGTAGCCCTGTTTTGTTATATGCAAATGGAATTTTGTTTATGTTTATGTCTCCTTATGAATATACTCTGGTAAATATGAATGAGCTGAAGGTAAAACTTGAGATGCCTCTTGTAACAGTTTTTATTTTATGTCTTGCATTGAAAAAAGGCAAATCAACATAATGTGGATCATCAAATCGGTCTAAAACGGCCTAAATCAAGAGTAATATAAAGCATATTGATTAGAATTTATTTTCATAATTAGTTAATTAATAAATAGTTTTGACAGCAACATTGTGTCTTTATGTTTTGTCTGCTATTGTTTTAATAAGGTTTGCATTTCTAATATGGTTTACTCAGTTTGAAGTATTTTCCTAATACTTAATGCTTACAACAAGGCTGCTCTGCAACAGTCTAAAACAATTTTGTGCACCTGGGCAAAACAGAAATATTTTTAACCCTTTTGGCAGAAGTGACAACATTTCCATTAGGTGGAGTTATATATAAAAGTTTGTGAGGACACACAGTAGACAGCAGGTGGCAGTATGTGCCCACATGCCAGTAGACCAAACAACAGCCCCAAAATACTCATATAACCTTTAATGTATTTTTTTTTTTTTTTAAGATTGACGATTTATTTAGTGCTTGCAAAAGCATCAGTGTGTTGTCACGAGCTGATCTTTTATGTCTAATGAACTTCAGCATTTGCTATTATCAACCAGTCATGCAATAAATAAATAAATAAATAATAATAATAATAAAATTACAGATTTCTGCAATTCAGACACACATTAATTGTGATTACTACACAATAATTGTACATTATTGAATTACCTGATACAGGAAGTCACATAATAATTTGTAGAATTATTACTGCAGCAACAACAAAAACATTCAGAAATTGCTAGCAAATTTCACAATTAATTACAAAGAAATGGCAAGTAAGATGTTGAATTAAACATAACATTTTTAAGTAGAAATATTATTTTCTTGTAAAACATACTTTAATCTTTGTTTTATTTACAGCTTTGAAAAACACACACACACACACACACACACATACAGTGGGTACGGAAAGTATTCAGACCCCCTTAAATTTTTCACTCTTTGTTATATTGCAGCCATTTGCTAAAATCATTTGCACAAGCTTTACCATCATTAGTGTAATAACAGAACTTGGAAGATGAGGGTTGATTATGAACTCTTTACCCTGAACTTGGGGCATTCGTGATTCATGAGGGCTGCTGAAGTCATCATGTTTGCAAACAGCCATAACCTTTAATGTCATTTCCTTTATTTTATTACATTATTAGTATTGTTCACTGGAGATTGTGAAACAGCAAAGGTTCTGCAACAGTAGTCTATGTCATTGTTTTTAGTGTCAAAAAGGGCACACTGGACAGTAACTTAGTTAAAACAGAAAACAGGTCTTTAACTTTTACTCTGTCCTTCCCCCAGATGTTAAATGGCTGTAATGGGGGAGACTGAACACGACCTGCAGGGTGACAGGTCCAAACTGGTGAGCTGTTGTCAGCAGTTTCATATAAAAAAAAATATTTATATATAACTTGTGTTCCTCTTTCATAAAAACAAGGATGAGCATGTAAAAAATACTCTTCACTGAATGATTTGTAAGGCATTTGTACAATCCTTATCCCTTAATAAACCCGACAGGGTAAATAAGGACCCCGGGCATGAAATGGAGCTTGTGCAGAGGCTGTGATGCTGTGAAGATCTCACACTACACACAGTATGAGAATAGTCTTGCATGTCAAGAGTCAAAGAAGATTCTGTGGTTTAGAACTTGGCACATTTTCCTTTAGAAAGGAAAAGTATACATTTGTCCATTTGTTGTGAGTAATGTGTAATCTATAGAGTTAGATTTTTTTTTTTTTTTAAATATTACCATATTTCAAAGGTTGTGGTATTTATGAAACCTATAGGAACAATTGGAATATTAGAATATTTTGAATTTGTTTACTCCAAGTCTAATTTAAAATAATCGGGGTTTTTTAGCTCAGTTTGGAGTGAGAAAATATATATGTGACCCTGGACCATAAAACCAGTCATAAGGGTCCATTTTTTTGCTGAATAAATAAGCTTTCCATTGATGTATGGTTTGTTATGATAGGACAATATTTGGCCGAGATACAACTATTTGAATATCTGGAATCTGAGGGTGCAAAAAAAATCAAAATATTGATTTTATGAGATTCATGTTTTAATAAAACATTTTGAATATGAATGAAATGGTGGGGGACAAATAAATAATGTTTAATTATGAAACTAAAACCACTGTCACTAGCAAGTCACTGTCTTAATGAATGAGTCATGGAATCATTTTGGCAAAAATAACACTCTTCTTCCTCGTCTGATATTGCACCAAATGTATAAAAAGCAAGAACTCATACAGACAGATGTCATGTCAGTGACACTGCATGAGAAACTGGACATGTGTTGTGAGAGGGCCCACCTGCTTATCCCAAATTGTTAAAAATATTAATCATTCATTGTAATATGATTTATTAATGAGGAGTTTTTAGACAGTACTCTAGGGCTCTGTTTGTACTAATGTAGTAGGGCTATGTCATAACCTTTGTCTATCAGGAAACAGATGTGTACTCTAAATGCAGTGGCCAAATTGATTTGTGCTGATATAAGAATTCTTGTTCCCATCAAAATGCACAGCATAGTGTTATTTGTATTAACTTGTTATTGGCAGATTGTCATAATTCAGATCAGATCATAATTTTTGTCAATTTTAAGGAGTTATACTTTTAGTTATAAACATGGAACATCTCACATACTGTATAGGGTAAAATGGGGGAAGATTCTCCCTTAAGAACAAGAAAATTGACTTTTAAATTGTAACATATTTAGATATAAGTTTAGCATGTGCAGGATGATGATTCATTAGCCAGTGTTTAATATAGAAAATAAATAAAAACATTTGCTTATTTAGTTGTTATAGCACAAAATGTAAAATATGAAAAAGAGGGGTAAAATGGCCCTACTGTCCACAAATCCCTCATTAACCTCAAAACTGTTTATATAGAAAAAAATAAAAACCATTTGCTTATTAGTTGTTATAGCACAAAATGTAAAATATGAAAAAGAGGGGTAAAAATGGCCCTACTGTCCACAAATCCCTCATTAACCTCAAAACTGTTTCGACTGACTAAATCTCACAAATGTTGATATTCAGATGAAATGACAAAATTAAAAATAGTGTAGCCATTCATCAAAACTGCTAAGATGTAATTGCCATATATAGTCAGGAGAAATATATTATCAGTTAGTTTGGAGTAGTTAGTTCTTAGTGGGTGAATACTCCATGAATATATTTGATTGTTTTGGCCAACAGATTTTGTAATTAATATAATTGTATACATTAATCATTTTTAAAACACATGTGACATTTCACAAAATTTAGAAAGACAGAATTCACAATAAAAAAAAAACTGCCACCGTTATTCAGTTTTGGTATGCTTGTTCTGTACATTGGAATATCAAAAAAGACACAGACTCAACTCACTTTCATCAGATGCATTTTAATAGGAAAAAAAAAGTATACAACAAACAGAGCAAGGCTATTGCATAGTATACATTATAATTAAATTCAGTTTTCAAGATTATTGTTAACAAGAGATTATCTTATCTAGAATAAGTGTTTGTTAAAAACAAATAAAGATATAAGTATTAGAGAGATCTGTAATTAACAGTGCATGACATGTTAGAACAATGTGTTATTGATCATTCTTATCAGGACATGGACAGCAGATTGTTACAGATGTTGATGTATATTAGTAAAGACTCATTAAAGTCAAAGTTAATAGGAATTTTTACTGTTAGTGTAACATTATCCTACTTTAAAGCTTATATGGATTCATTAACCATTCTTCCAGGGCTCAGTTTTCACTAATACATTATCAGAACCTTTGTCTTTCAGGAAACGGATCTGTACTCCGGGCGCAATAGCCAGTTTGGATTTGTACTGATAAATATCATAATTCTCATTACCAACCTCCATCTTTTCAAACTTCACAACATAGTGATACGTGTAATAGTCATCATTTTTCTCTTGTGAACTAGTGTAAAACCCCACCCATGAGTAGTAAAAGATATCTTTCCAGTCTGTGAAGGTCTTCTTGATATAAAGTCGAGCACAAGCTTTACCGTCTTCAGTGTAGAGCTGCAGACCAACATCATCATACTCTGGTCCATAAAAGAATTCTGGAACGTTTGATGAGAGTTTAGCTTGAAGACTTTGTGTGCCACAATCTGATAGAAATATTGTCACTGTTTCAACACCCTCCCAGGGCACAGTTTCTGCTAAAACATTGTCATATTTTTTGTCCAGCAGAAAACGGATTAGAACTCCAGGAGCAATAGCTAAACTGGAACTGTACTGGTAAATATCATAATTGTGTGTGATATAGTTTTCAATCTTTGAAAACTTATCAGCATACTGATATGCTGAATAGGCATCATTTTTATCTTGTGAACTTTTGTAAAACCCCACCCATGAGTGGGAAAAAACATTTTTCCAGTTGCTAAAGGTTTTCTTGATGTAGAGTCGAGCGCAGGCTTTTCCGTCTTCAGTATAGAGCTGCAGACTTGCATCAAACCCCTTTATTCGAATGGGAATCACTCTGTTGGCTCCATCAAACTCTGGTCCATACCAAATGTATGGATTAGTAAATTGAAAATCAAAAAGTGATGGGTACAGTCGCAGTCGAGGTTGGAGACCAGCATTCATGGAGAGAGAAGTATCTAAAGCCCCAGACGATTCATAAATATCCAACTGGTTCCTGACCTGCGTATGAACTTCATTAGTTTCACTGGAACGAGTGTTTTGGCAAATTTCAATGTATACGTATTTGGAATTTTCCGTCATTTTAGCAGGTATCTCCCAAAGGAGTTTTGAGAAACCCTCTGTAGTTGCTTTTATCTCTAGTTTAATTCCTTCATATGCATTACATTGCAAATAGGGTGAGCGTTTCTTTCTGCGGCTGGTATGACTGTGTTTACAGTCATTGCTGCTATATCCTGTCTCTGTCAGAAACTGTAGGCATCTGTCATATTCCGTGTCTTCTGTATTGCGTGCTATTGTGTAAAAACCAGAAATATTGCTCTCATCCACAGTGCAGTTGTACGGGTCTCCAATCTGCAAGAGCAGAGCAGGATCAATCTCATAAGTGTCCGAAGGATTAAAGTCATTCTTGTGAAGGTCATGTGCTGTAATAAACACGCTGAGTATCTTGTTTGGCCTATTTTGTTTCACAGAGATAATGAGCCTGTCCATGTTTCTTTCTGGCACATTGGTGTTTCTGTAATACTTCCGCACATAGGCTGGCAATGCATTGGCTCCGGGAGATTTTAAATTGCCAACCGAATAGTAACTCTGCCAAGAGCTCAATGAGGGGAGAATGTCCTCTCTATTGCCATAACCATGGAATCCAAAGTCACCTCTACTAGGATCAAAATTCGAATCAAGGATGAGCATGTTGTTCTGATCAACAGTCAAGACTTTTTGGGCAAACCAGAACAATAAATGGAGTCCATGACGTGGCGCAGACTTGGCATATGTAATGTTTTTCAAGTCATGAATATTGTTAAGTTTTCTCAAAGAAGAGACGCTCGCCAAGAAGAGGCAGAAGAGCGGGAAGCAGAGTCTCATGGCACCCATGGCAAAATCTTAATCAAAAACAAAATACTACATATCAAACACATAAGCTGTAAATATACTTGGATCATAAGCAGGCAATTTAATGATGGCAAAATGTTGTCGTTTTATATTGAATTTAAGATTTTTATATTATCATTTTAAAAAACTGAACAGGAAAATGTTCTGCTATTTTAATGTTTACACTAAAAATATTGACAATATAGAACTTCATTACAGTAGTACATTTTTATGAAGGTTCTTAACATGGCATTTCTATTGAGCGTCAACTGGGAAGCCCATCAAAAAATAGATCAATGCTTTGAAAGTGCCACACAGAGCCACTCAGTGTACACTTTTGGGGAAATTAATTTAGGAGTGGCTGCTTACAGTTATATCCGCATTAAGATAGGAAAATATATTTTATCTTCCAAAGAATTACACACATAACATTTAACTTTAGTTTTAAATTTCAAGATCACATTAACACTGATATCTAGCATTGGCAATATAAAGTCAATAGTTTAATAACTTTTGTTTGATTTAAATTTAATATTTTGTATTAAATATAACATTAATATTTCAATCAATTTAGTAAATGTAATTCATAATCATAATTTATCATCTGAATGTATTTAAACACTTTGAAGAAATCTATAATATTCAACAGACTTCAATTTAAATTCACCATACCTCAGATTGAAGGTCCTCAGTGGAAGAGCCTCTGCATCCGTCACATCTCTCAGATGATTATTTATACAGTATGAAGGAGGCTGTACTTTACAGACAGGGTGTGTCTGCACAGTACAGCCTGTAAGACTGTCCTTCAGTTATAGCGTCATTTTTAAACAATTTTGCCACAATAATTTTTTTTTTTTTATGTCACATGGCTCCGCCCACAGGTACCACAATATTCAGTCATTCTGTCACACAGGTAATATTATGTAGATTCCAACGAGCACACATGAAGACCTTCTTTAAGAACTGATTTCCATTTAGCTTGGTTTTGCTTGTATGGATTTTAGTGGGTTAGCTTGAGAAGTTTGTACGAATTCTTAAAACAGTGACAGCATGATGAATTTCATTCATACTACATACATTCATACTATAAAGAACATACTTTTTTAATGTTCATGAAGTAAGTTTCAAACCACATATAGTACCTACTGTACAGGATGCGATTTCAGACATAGCGTGGGGCTTTAACAATGCAGATTGTCACTAAGCAACTTTACAGTACTTTTCCTTCTGTATATTACAGGAGATCTGCAAGCAGCCTCAGCTCTTCCCCGATGACCCTGTGGAGGCCCACCCAAAGCAAGGCATCCTGGGAGACTGCTGGTTGCTCTGTGCCTGCTCCATGTTACTCAAGAACCAGCATCTTCTGAACAAGGTGAACAACACTTGCCAGATTTCATGTGGAGATGTTTTATCTTAACTGGAAATAAAACCGACATGTTTAATAGAGTGCAACAGTCCGGAAAAAAAAACTTGTACCTTTGACATTTTGTTCAATTTTCATATACTTTTTTGCTCGAGTAGGAGTTTGTAATGTTGTGATTGACTTTGTAGCTACATTTACATTTACATTTATTCATTGGCAGGCGCTTTTATCCAAAGCGACTTACAGTTGAGGAATACAAGAAGCGATGTATCATAAGATGGCAATAAACACGAGAAGTGCCCGTTATACAAGGTTTCAATCATCGTTCACAATAGTAAAAAGCTAGGACAGGAGGATAATAAGAGAACAGAAAAAGTGAAGGCATAGAATTATTTTTTTTTTTTCATTATTATTATTATGAGGTGGCAGTTAGATGCTCACGGAAGAGATGAGTTTTCAGTTGTTTCTTGTTCGGATGGAGTTAGGTAGGTCTGATTGCACATGTTGGAAGTCCAGCCAGAAGAGCATTGCAATAGTCCAGCCTAGAAATTACAAGGGCCTGGACGAGAAGCTGTGTTGCATGCTCTGTTAGTAAGGGTCTCATCTTCCTGATGTTGTGTAGTGCAAACCTGCATGATCGTGCTGTTTTTGCCAGTGTTGGGCAGTAACTAGTTACTAGTAACTTAGTTACTGTAATAAAATTACTTTTTGCAGTAACTAGTAGTGTAACTAATTACTAATAAGATTTCAGTAATAATATTACAGTTACCATCCATAAAACAGCTTTGAAGAAATAGTAATGTAACTAGTAGTGTAACTAATTACTGTTGCCAAAAAGTAATAAAAAGGAGTAACTAGTAATGAGTAATATATTACATTCTTTGAGTAACTAGCCCAACACTGGTTTTTGCAATGTGATCTTTAAAGGTCAGTTGATCATCAAGGATCACCCCAAGATTCCTGGCCGAACTTGATGGAGTATTGTTGATGAGATGCTGTACTGATGGGGTGGCTGGGAAGATGAGAAGTTCTGTTGGTTTGGTTCATGGCTTTTAACTCTTTAACAAACACTATTTTTAAAATCCCTATGGGAAAAATGAATGGGAAAGATGCTTTCGGAACCCAGGTCACTGGAAAATGAGTGGTCACTGTTGCACTCTGTTATTCAGTTATTTTAAACATACCAGTTACATAGCAAGAAACCTCGATCATATTTCACACATTAGACTTATTCTAAAAAATGATGATAACACAGCTGTGGTTTGTTCTTTTATAATTCTGTGTAAAAACTGAATGTTTTCAAGGTGTATTTTTATGTGCGTTTGTGTTTGTTATCAGGTATTTCCACCAGAGCAGCCTTTGTGGGGTGACCGTGTTTACCACGGTGAGTTCCGGGTCCAGTTCTGGCAGAACGGGCGCTGGATAGAGGTACGGGTGGATGACCAGCTGCCCTGTATCAATGACACTCTCAGCTTTTCACGATGCCAGAGCCCTAGGGCATTCTGGGTAGCACTTTTGGAGAAAGCTTATGCCAAGTAAGTGCTATAACTTGAATGAAGATTTTGGTGGATTATACAATGTAACTGTAATGTGTGAACTAAAAGCAAAACCTAATAATTGAGAAGTTGTTAATTGTTCTTCATGCTAGGTTACATGGTTCGTACGAGCGTTTGTGGGCGGGGCAAGTATGTGAGGCAGTTGTGGACTTGAGCGGAACCATAGCAGTACGATGGAATCTAAAAGGGGCGGAGTCTCCACAACAGCCCAACGACTCCCAGACTCAACACACACCTAATGGGATGAGACTATCTGAACTCTCACTGGAGCTGAAGGAGCGATGTGCCATCGGCTGCTGTGTCCACTGCGCCCCTACAGGTGAAAGAGGAAAGCAACCGCTGACTTTTTTTCTCTTGCTATTGCGATCTCCAAACACGAGCTTAAAGCTGAATTAAATTAACTTTCCATCATTGACACAGTTATTACATGAATACATCAACTAAAACGGAACCAAATTAAGTATTAATAATATACTATTATAGTACTTATTAACATTTTGAATTGGGTTTTATGTTTATATTTATCAGTTTTCATTTTAATGATAGTTTAAGTTAATTTTGTTGTGCGTTTTTATTAGTTTTTTATGTTTCTGTTTTTTTTACTTCAGTTTTTTTAGTAATTTTAGTACTTCAACTTACTTTATTTAGAAACATTTCTAATTTTGTTTAGTTTGTTTTTTGTATTTTATTTTATTTCAGTTAACATTTATTTTATTGCAATGATTTTTAATAGTTTTAGTTAACAATAGCAACACTATTTGGGAATTATTATAGACTACAGCAACAATAGTTACAATAGTTTACAGATTTTATAATGTCCCACATTTACTCCTTAAATTTGTTGCTGGCAAATCTTTGCTGCAGTTTTCAGAAAATCTTTCACAAAATACCATAGGAAGTATTTAATAATAGTACTGTAATAGTTCTAGTAATGGGTTTGTTGCAGGTATCCCAGAGCTTGGTCAGTTCCACGCCATGAGTGTGATGGAGTGGACAAATGTGACAACCACTACAGGTGAACAAGTGGAGCTGATCAGGATACGAAACCCCTGGGGCAGGAGGAGCTGGACCGGCGTCTGGAGAGAGAGGTATGGAGGGAAAAAATTGCTGAATCATCACATACCGGACCATTTTTTGGTTTGTTTTGTGCGTTAAGTACCTTATATTCTATATATGTATTATAAATATATGTTTTTAGAACAATTTGTTATTTTAATTGTGAATTTTTCATATCTGTGTATAATGATTTGAACATGTCTAACAATATATAATAAGGTTTAATTAGTAACTGCAGTGCTGTGTCTAGCCGCCTATCTCTGACAAAGCACTGGAAGTCATTCATTTGCATATGAAGAATTTTTGGATCCTATTTGAGCTTGGGATACGTTGAACTTTTTATGTTTTGCAGTTAGACTGAATGCAACACCAGACCGGATGTGACATATTTTAATCAAAACTGTTATATTATTGAAGAACAAAGTGAGAAATACCAATATTGTTCCACTAAAATGTGATTCTTTAAACACTATTTCTGTCAAATGAGTGGTTATAATTATTTCAGACGTAATTATTAATATTATAATTCCTAAATAATTATTTACATTCATTGTCCCTAGAAAACCTACTATGATTTTCTTTCAAATATATTGGTGGTCATTTATTTTGTGTGGATATCATTATTTATTAATTTTACCGTGATGAATAAGTGGAGGGGCAGTTGTTGGACTGGCACTAGGGGGCAAAACGTGACAATCATATGCAAATGTTGGTGATAGTGTAAATGCAGCTTTCGTCTGACTGGTTTTGTCTGTCTCTCTGTACAGTGGATCAGGTTGGGCTTCTCTGGAGCCCTCCTGTTCCCAGGCTCTACTGGGCCGCACGGCAGAGGGGGAATTCTGGATGGACGAGACAGAATTCCAGCAGGAATTTGATGAGGTTACAGTAGGCTATCCCCTCAGTGATGCAGGACACCTCCAAAGCATCTACACAGGTATTGTCTATAAATTGTACAGTTGTTTAAATAATTAAAAATTTATAATTTTTTTTATTTGAAATTAATTTATACTCATATTCATTTACATTGTTTTTTACATTTCAATGCAAAAAATAAAACTAAAATGTTATAACAAAAATATAAATAAGATTAGGAATTAAGATTTTTTTTTTTATTCCTCTTGTGAAATGGCATGATGGACCAAATCAAAGGTCATCACAGCGCAACTTTGGCCCGTGGGTCCTAGTTTGGGAATCTTTGGTCTATGCGTTCTTGAGAGCATTTGCATGACCAGTGCCTTGCTGTCTTATATATTATATATCTGCAAATTGTTTGAATATCTAGTGAATCATTTGCACGTTTAATAATAATAATAATAAATGTAGATATTTGTTTCATATTTATATTAATTTGTGATTTCCCTTCATGTAGGAAGCTATCTAACCCACAGCCACCAAATTGGAGGTCGCTGGGTCAAAGGTCACTCTGCGGGCGGTTGCCGTAACAATAACACTTTTAGTATCAACCCTAAGTTCTGGTTAAAACTGTGTGAGAGAGGGGAAGTGTTGCTGTCATTGCTGCAGTACAGACATCCTGAACCACCAGCAGAGGGCGGCACTCAGCAGCACTCACACCTCCAGGCCATTGCACTGCATGTGTGGAAGGTTAGAGAATCACTAAAAAATAATTTCTGAGTGATTGAAAATGTTTCATTATGTAATGTTATGTATAATATGTTATAGGTGGAGAAGAAACACTTTAACCTGATGCGGACGCTGAACAATCCACCGCTTGTGTCGCACATGCATGCGTACAATCGGGAAGTGGTAGTGCACACTCACCTGAATCCTGGTTTTTACCTGTTGGTGCCTAGTACCTTCCTGCAGGGAGCGGAGGGCCGGTTCCTTCTGAGAGTTCATTCTTCCTGCTCTACCTCTCTCAGGTGACTGCACTAAGACAAACGTAACTGTATTGAACTTTTTGTACGGGTCAAAAGTTTGGGTTTGGCAGTATTTTATTTTTTATGTTTTTGAAAGAATGCTCACCAAGACTGCATTTATGTTGTCAAAAATACAGCATAAACAGTAATACTATAAAATATTATAACACTTTAAAATAAGTGTTTTCTATTTGAATATATTTTATAATGTAATTTTTTTTCCTGTGATGTCAAAGCTGAATTTTCAGCATCATTACTCCAGTCTTCAGTGTCAAATGATCCTTCAGAAATCATTCTAATATGCAGATTTGCTGCTCAAGGAACATTTCTTATTATTATGAATGTAGAAAACAGTTGTGCTGCTTAATATTTTTGTGGAAACTGTTATGATCAATTTAATGCATCCTTGCTGAATAAAGTATAAAATATTCTTACTAACCCCAAAGTTTTGAACTGCAGTGTATATATGTAATAATGACACTAATTATTAGTGATCATATACACACTGCATCTAAATATGCAATATGATATGATAAAGCCATATCATTGGTCCAAATCGTCTGTATTTTTCTCCAGTGTGATGAAATCCCCTCCTCCTCTTCAACACTGTTCAGAGGGCGAGTGGGAAACCATCATCTCTCATGGCTGTTGGTCCGTTGGTTCTACTGCAGGAGGAAGTCGCAACTTCACCACACATGGACTCAACCCCCGTATACCCTTTACTGTGACCTATGACCCTGGAGGTAACAACGTAAAGGTCACATTATGCCAAAACAGGCCTGAAAATTCCCTCCATGCCATCGGCTTTCATATTTATAAGGTCAGAATTGATACATACCTCATTTATAATCTGTTTTGAGGCATCTAAATGACTAAACTGCTGAAAAGCTGTGTTTAATGTGCCAAAAGTGTCCAGTTCTAGTCATAATTGTTCTGGTAACAGTATTAGTTATAGTAGGTGTCGGTGTCTAACATTCAGTAGTGAATCTCTTTTGGTATTTGGTATGTGTGTGTCTCCAGGTACCTGATGGTGACTCTCTTTTAAGCCCTGGTGCCATGTCTCCGGTGGTTAGCTGTGTACCTCATGCCCACTCCCAGGAGGTCAGTGTGTTTTGCCGTCTACAGCCGGGCAAGTACGTCATAATTCCCTCCACCTACCAGCCAGAACTCAGCGCCCACTTCACGCTCACTTTTACATGCAGGATAAATCGGTAAGCACTCCACCTACACACTATTACAAGGAAAATCTGGAAATATCGGTGAAAATTTTGATTAAAGTCATAGACATTAATAAAATCTTACATATGTGTCTACATTAGTGGTCGATATTTGGCATTTTTCAAATATATTGGCATCAGCCGATAAGTTTTTCTGTTTGGCCGATGTGTTCGAGCCGGGACTTTTATTTTGACGATGCACACAGCGCTGACATTCTCCCTCTTCATTGTTTGCTGTCGCCCTTTAACAGTTCTGTCTGATGATACGGATAGAAGTCTGTCTAATAATCAGATAGAACTGTTAAACAAAGGAATTAAAATGTATACAATAAAGTATTATAACGATTGCTTTCATATTATTAGTAATAGAATAACATTTAATAAACATTAAGTATCACAAACCTTGCAGACTTGGTCAAATCCAGTTGTGAGATGTTATGAAGTGTGCATTTGTATCCTGCATGATCGCGTGTACTCTTTAAATTCATGATTTCAAACTATGTTCCACTTTATTAATTTGCCCACTGTCATACTCATGTCATTTTCACTGTGTGCTGTACGTAAAATGAGTGATACCTTGGCTTAATTTGAAAAAATATGATTCCCAATGCACACAAACATCCCAGATTACTGAGTGCCCTGTTGGTTACAGTGTTTACTTCCTTTTTATTTATATATATTTTTTTAAAAATTCTTTATTTGTGAAAAATATTCTAATAGGATTATAGAATCAAGAAGTTGTCATCTAAACTACAAGTATGTTTATTTGACACATTTTTAAATTATATAATTATTTCAAATTTCTTAAATATTAATTAAAATAAATACAAATTATATATATATATATATATATGTACACACACACATACATACATATATCAGCTTTATATCGGCTATCGGCCACCCTGCTCTCTAAGATATCAACATCGGCTGTCAAAAAACCAATATCGGTCGACCACTGGTAGACATTCTTCAAAAAATTGTTACATACTGTAATTAGACATACTTTAATTAGAATTGATTTGTAAATAGAACTGGTCAATGCACTGTGAAAAAACAAATCCTAGATAAAAAAACAGGTAAAATGTAGTTTCTTGTTAAGAAATTGTTACTAGTTGACATTGGCCTTAAATCTTTGGCTCTAATATAGTGAAGTACTAATGTTGTCAACCTCCTCAGGAAAGCAATGCAGAGTCAAGAGCTTCTGGGCCATGCCGTTCAGGAGGTAATGATCGTTCACCTCATTTTAAGGAGTAGTTCACCAAAAATCAAATCCTGTCATGATTCACTCAACCTCATGTTGTTTCAAACCTATACGGCTTTCTTTCTTCTGTGGAACATCGAAGATATTTTGAAGAATGTTGGTAACCAAACAGTTTCAGTTCCCATTGACTTCCATTGTATCATTTTGAAAAATAAAACAAATAAACTTAACCTGATATCTAGTTCAAATTTAGTGTATTTTTTATATGTTATTAATTATGATGAATTATATTAATATACATTTACATATATTTTCCTAGCCTACTAAATATTATTTGCTTGTACCATTTCTGTAATTGACAGTTCTGTTTTTGTTTTACTTCCACTGTTCTCCACTGTAAGATGTAAGATTTGTCTTTCTCTTTCCTCTCACAGGTCTCCTGTATCTCTGTGATGAGACGATAGGAAGTGGATCACATGCCTATGTTGAGATGAAAGTCTTGCCCTCCATCCTCAGGACAGGAGTCTCATGGTGTGTAGTATGTGGCTCTGCACAGCCTCATCCACCCTAATGGGAGCCATTGGTGCAATTCACTTACCACAAACAGCTACCAAAACTCACCAGCGGTGGATAAATCATAGTATAAACCAGGGGTGTCCAAAGTTGGTCCTGTAGGGCCACTGTCCTGCAGAGTTTAGCTCCAACCTTAATTAAACACACCTGTTGAGGCAAGTTGGAGCTAAACTGAGGACCGAGTTTGGACACCCCTGGTATAAACTGTTTAGGGATTTGTCACAGCGGTTGCCTAGTCTTTCAACAACCGCCCTCTAAGAAACATGTGTTACATACTGTACTATAAATGTGTACTGATGCCAGACTTATTATGAATTATTTATTATGAATGATTTTTGTCCAAGTTGCAAAAAAGGTGAAAATAATCAACTAAAAAGCATTTTTAAGTATCTCATTTACTAGAATATCAAAAACAGGCATTACCACGTGGTTAGGCATTACCACAGGCATTACCACTTTTATATTCACACAGATTTATACTACATCATGATATGTAAATTTCAGTGAAACACTGAGCAGAAAAAAAAAATTCCAATATTGAGAGAAAGAGAAAACAAGGATGCAGAAGAATAAAGATGGGGGTATTACTGGGCAAAAGAAGGGCAGACAGTGATTGAATAAGTGGGAGGGTCAGCGGCTCTACTGAAGCTCCAGCTCTCTCTGAAGTGTGCCGCAGAGTTGGAGCCCCTCACGCAGTCGCTGCCCCGTCGGCCCCTCTGTGAGTGCTAATAGCCTGTGTGTGAGGATCCGCAGGCCTGTTAGTGACGAACTTGTAGCGTCACTGTCCACCCTGATCCAGTGCCTGGTGCCGCCACACAATGACTCGTTATGTGAAGCAATTACACTGCTGTGACCCTTTCCTCCTCATGTGCGTGTCTGTTATATGTACAGTAATATTCATTAAATTATTTTGAATTTTAAAACTTGAATCTTACTTTGTTTGAATACAAAACTTTTTTAAAACGTGTAGAATTATTTTACACTCATAAATAAGATGTCTATTCTTTTTTTTCATATTCATTTTTATTTAAAAAGAAATGTTTGTATCTGTTCAGCAATGACTAAGCTTACCCACATTACTTGACCCCATTAAATGATTAATAATTTAATAAAATATGACATCAGTGCTGTAATTTCTTTTATTAAATCATTACCTTTTATTTTCAGAAACTTATAATTTAAATGTATATAATTATGTTTGTATCTATGTGTGTGTGCGTGTGTGTATATATACACAGTATATATATGTGTATAAATATTTATATAATTTTAGTGAAATTTAGTAAAATGAAGTAAAAAGTTTAAATATGAAAAACTTGTGAAATTTGACATTACTTGACCCAGTTAAATTCTTAATAATTTAATTAAATTCATAATTTATTTATTTAGTATTATTAAAGGAATTCAGTTGTAATTTACTTTATTAAATAATTTCCTTCTATTTCTAGGAACTGTATGTATGTATGCATGTGTGTTTATATAGATATTTTTTAAACATTAGCTATTCAACACAGCATGTTTATTAGACTAGGATAAGGTTACAGTTTCTCCCACTTTTGTATACTGCAAAAATACAAATATTCAGCGAGTGTACAGCGTGCGCGTCACCCACCACGGACGATGCGCGCGGCCGTTGCTGCGGAACTGACGGGGCTGCCGTCGGCGCGAGAGCGGATACAGACACTCACCTAGAAAATAATGAACAACAAATTTGACGCGTGAGTAATCAAAGCGACGCTGCACGTTGGCAAGGATTAGTCATGCGTAAATGCAAATGCATGCGTTTCTAGCGTCTCTTTAACTCAGAGAGACCGGGAGAGAGAGGGGAGGGGGAAAAGAGGTGTGTCTAGAAGCTTTGGCATGGGATGGGAGGTCACCATGTTTTAGTTGCATGATTGGACTCCACTAAGATTTTGTGATGGATTGTGTTTTAATGCATGCGGAGAATGCAGCATGCAAATAACCACTTCTAGTCCCAGATCTGCATGCTCAGGGCCTCCAGGCCGAGGACGGATCACCGGGTTACGCGTGTGTGTGAGCAGCGGGGGCAGGTGCTCTGCGACCCCGGCTCAAACTCTTCTCTGCAGCCAGCTGGAATGGCATGAGGCGGTGTAGGCTGGCTGGAAACACGCGAGGGGTTGTGCACAAGCGAAACACGCTATACTTTACATGGCACGTGAAAACGAAACTACTATATATTCATCTGATACATAAGCAGCGTACTTTATTATGTTTGCAAACTTCTCATGCGCAGCCACTGACCGTTATAAGCGCAGGGTCAAATAAGGTTGTGCAGTCTGTCTCTGCAAACTCACACAGAGCCTCTGTCCTTTCGCTAATAAAGTCGAGTTTTATAATATAATATCCTTTATAACAATCCTCAGAAATGTTATTACCGTTACAAAATGTACCGTGGTAGTACCATGGTACTGTGAAAAAGTGTACATTGTAAAGCCACTTGTATGACTTAATTTAATATGTTGAACATATGTTGGCATGTCTAAGTTTTTAGCAGCCATTACTCAGTCTTCAGTTAAGAAGCAAGAACTGTTTTTAACATCATAAAAAATTATGTTGCTTTCTTGAGCATCAAATCAGCATAGAATGATTTCTGAAGGATCATGTGACACTGAAGACTGGAGTAATGATGCTGAAAATTCAGCTTTGCCATCACAGGAATGAATTACATTTTAAAATATATTCAAACAGAAAACTTTTTTTTATTATTGTATTAATATTTGACAATATTGCTGTTATTACTGTATTTTTGGTCAAATATATGCAGTCTTGGTGAGCAGAAGAGACTTATTTTAAATATGAATGATCACACAATCACACATTTATTTATTTATTTATTTTTTTTGGAACCACTGCAATTATTATTGCCCTGATTGAAGCCACAGTGACTAAAATAATAACATATTGTGGGTGAGTGGAATTGACAGTTTTCTCTCCCTTTAAGCCTGAAAGATGATGACAGTGGAGATCACGACCAGGACAACTGCTCACCGAAAGACGGGGAGAAGGAAAAACATGACGAAGAGGAGAAGGACTCAAACACTACCAAGAGAAAGGTACAGATAGATATATAGGTCAATGCTTTGGCTATACTGTATAATTCATGCCAATAAAGCTCACTTGAATTGATAGACAGAAAGAAATCCTATGTAAATTATAATAGATTGTTCTATATAACTATGAGCTGCTTTACTTGTGCAGGCGGTGGTCCCAGGGGCTGGTGAGCACCCTCTTCAGTACAACTACTCGTTCTGGTATTCTCGTCGCACACCAGGACGGCCAGCCAGCACACAGAGCTACGAACAGAACATTAAACAGATCGGCAGCTTTGCTTCGGTAACCTACAGACACACAAACTCACATTGACATATTTATTCAGACTCACGTAATGAAGATTCAAACACAGGCACAGTGGGGGATGAAGTTTGACTGCCTTACTGTAGGTCACATGATCACATGATTGACAGTTCAACAGCTGCCCTGTGTTTGTAGGTGGAGCAGTTCTGGCGTTTTTATAGTCACATGATCCGACCGGGTGATCTGACTGGTCACAGTGATTTCCACCTGTTTAAGGAAGGAATCAAACCCATGTGGGAGGTGAGTTTTGTAGAGCACATGTACTGTATGAATGCTTCTTTTCGCATGACAGAAAATAGAATTCGGATTGTATTATTTAGGATGATGCCAATAAGAGTGGAGGGAAATGGATCATACGGCTTCGTAAAGGCCTGGCGTCACGCTGCTGGGAGAATTTAATCTTGGCCATGCTAGGTGAGCAGTTCATGGTGGGCGAGGAGATCTGTGGGGCCGTTGTGTCTGTTCGCTTCCAGGTACTGCAATATTCATGCAATATAGTTTGTATATTGTATAGCATGCAAATAAAACCTACTATATTTGCTAAATATTATTTTTATAAAATAGCATACAGTGTAGTTTGCAGTAAGCAGTATGGCAGTTGTTTAATTAGAACATAGACAGCATTTTGCACATTCTGTGTTCATGAGTGGAGCTGTTATATTGTAAATAATAGTTTTTTCTGTATAGTCATAAATATTTGTGCTTTTGTTTGAAGGAGGATATCATTTCTATCTGGAATAAGACAGCCAGTGATCAGGCCACCACTGCTCGCATTAGAGACACCTTACGCAGAGTTCTCAACCTGCCTCCTAATACCATTATGGAGTATAAAACACACACCGATAGCATCAAGTGAGTTATACAATACACTCATATATTTATGTGTATACAGTCAAACCAAAATTTATTCAGACACCTTCAACATTTCACACACAAGAACAAATTTTTATCAATTTTACTGGTAGTCCACTGTATGAAGAATCTTTGGGTATAATATGTCACAGTTTACTTTATTTTGCTATCCTCACTTACATAAATGAACTATAGTGTCCTGCACCCACTAGTAAAAAAATATCAAAAATTATATCTGGTGTCTGAATAATTTTTGGTTTGACTGTATATACTACCATGCAAAAAATTGGAGTCAGTAAAAAATTACTACTTTTATTCAGCAAGGATGCATTAAATAATCAGAAGTGATGGTAAAGACTTTTAAAGGGGTCATATGATGTTGCTAAAAAGAACATTATTTTGTGTATTTGGTGTAATGAAATGTGTTTATGCGGTTTAAGGTTCAAAAAACACATTATTTTCCACATACTGTACATGATTGTTTCTCCTCTATGCCCCGCCTTTCTGAAACGCGCCGATTTTTACAAAGCTCATCGGTCTGAAAAGCGAGGTGTGCTCTGATTGACCAGCTATCCAGTGGGAAAATTTGAAATTGCATCATATAAAAAAAATGAAATGCACAACTGAAATGGATCGTGTGACACTGAAGACTGGAGTAATGGCTGCTGAAAGGTCAGCTTTGCATCTCAGGAATAAATTACATTTTAAAATATAATAAAATAGAATTTTAGTTAGTTTTTTTGTAATAATATTTCACAGTTTTACTGTTTTTACTGTATTTTTCAACAAATAAATGCAGCCTTAGTGAACATATGAGACGTCTTTCATAAACATTGAAAAATCTTAATTATTCCAAACTTTTGAACGGTAGTTTGTATGTCATATTAAATGGTAAAAACTATCACTTATAATGAATATATAGAGTTAAATAGGGGAGAGCAGGGGGAAATGTGTAAAGTTGGTAAGTTGTACTGTCTTCTTAAACTAGAAAAATTATGCATTTTTGTCATGTGACCATCACACAGTATATGATCACGAGATGCATAAATTTACTGTATGTAAGGTAATGCGAGTTTTACCAAATTAGTCAAATAATTTTTTGTCAAATTAAACATATTCAGGTCTATAATATGTTTAATATTTTTCCCTAGATGTTAACTGTGAGGTAAAGTTTGCATCCAAATGAAGGAAATATTATTACAAATACAATTGCTAAATGTTTAACAATTACAAAACTATACTCAAATATTCTGATTGTTTAAAAAATTCCTAATTTATAAATGTGAATATTGTTCTCAGATTACTTGAGAATATAATTGTGCATTAGTATATAGTTTTTCCTCCCTCATTCTTATTGTTTTTATTTGTAGTGTTGATATATTTGACAGTATTAATATATATATGTGTGTGTGTGTGTGTGATTTTTCAGAGCTTGGGAGGATTTCCATGGTCTAGTGAACGCAAGCGGAGGCCGCTAGTTTTTCATCTGAAGAGTGTGAGACAGGTATAAACTCATGACTGACACGGAATCACTCACACTGGAGCTGCTCAGTTCTCTTTATGAGATATACTGTATATTAGATTCATTCCCAACATGTTCATCACTGGGTAAAAGTACTACCTTTTTCTCCCCACCTAGATTATCAAGTTAATTTTACCACCGAAGAGGACGTTTCCGAGGAGTTTACCTGTTTTTAAAAGAAAAACGATCGGGACGTCATGAAAAGGGTCAGCATGACAAATTTGTTCTATTGAAGACTTACGGCTTCTGTTTTTATCATCTTCCAAATACCACATCACCTGAAAACTCTCACAGAAGAAGGAGGAACCAATTCATCAACATATGAACGAATGTTTTCCTGTCAGTCATTGGGTCGAGCTCTCAGAGGGACACAGCGGGACCACATAGTTCAGCCACTGTGACATGAACTAATGGCTGGGAACTGCCACCGTTTTCCAAGAAGAAAAACAACAACATGCCCTTGTGTAGTACAGCCACATTAACTGAATTATCATCTGAATAACACAGTTTCATGAAGATGGCCTGAGAGGAAGACAGGTTTCATTTAGGTCACATTATTTACCAATGAGGTTGCAGGTTGATGAGGATATTTTACTATAGTGCAGTATTTTAGCTACAGTGTTGAGTTGTTTTAAAATAGAACTGTTGTACAAAAAAAGAATTATATTTCTAAACATATTTGGAGAGCTCTATAATGGCAAGCTTTTTGTTTCTCCTGAGCTAAGAGAGTGTAAACCCAAAGGACAGTGCCCTATCAGGGATGGGTACCACGCTGCCTGATTCACTGTGCCTCCGGCAAATCACTGATTTTCAAGATCGCTCAACATCCTGGCACTCGGCTGGAGGAGACCACACTGGAGACGCGACTCCAGCACTTTATTCATAGGACTCCAAGCCCTGTTTTAGAAATCACTCGGATGTTATTCAGACATGCTAACTAACAAATACTGATCTGTTAATGGGGGCTGTGTATCAACACCTACTTTATACTGCCTGAAATTCAGTGCTGGACAGTTGTATTGGAGGTACATAAAAATAAGTGGAAAGGAAAGGTTTTTAATTATGATTGATCATAGCAATAAATGTTGATTATGCATCTGCTGCTAATTTTCAGCTGTGGTGTGGCTCTGATTTGTTTGGAAGTATTTCCATCTAATATGATTTGAAGAACATGAGTTACATGTACAGCCCTGTTAATGCTACCTGGACTTCACATCTAGGTATGATTCTGACCTCAGAAAAATTTCGGTTCAAACTGGGAATAGAGTCCTCCTTAACTATGGAAAATATGTATCTAGTAAATTTCCTTTAAGAAACAGGGCCTTAAATAGCCTTAATCAAAATATGAAGGGCTGAATAGGCAATATGAAAAGATTTTAATGAAGTGATGACAGATTTAGTTTTAGAATTTTTATCAAATAAACTATAAAATCTATTTATTTTATTTAGTTTTTAATACTTTATTCATAATTTAACCTTTTTCTTGCCATGAAGATAGTTGTGATACTGTGGCTGGCATGTAAACAATTATAAACAAACAACATTTCAAGAATCTTTATTATATGCAGAAATAATATATGTTGGTAGTATATTGTAATATATATTTTTGTATTATGAAAGAGTGCATTGAACATTTAACCCTGTAACCCTTACATTTATGGCTCATATGATTGCTCATATATCAATTTTATTCAGAGGCCTAAACTGCACAAAAAATATGCAATTTGGTGCAATTTCTGACATTTATATGGCCAAAAAGTGAGATGAAACTAGCAGACTACTTATAGACGACTGCATATAAATATAAGTTGTCACTCTTTATCTCACAATAGCTTAGTAAGACAGTGAAATTCTTAGTTTTTTCATTGTGGGGCAAAACATGATGCAAGGTAATACAATGATGATTTAGAGATCAAAACCCTAATGTATCATTTTATACTCACATTTGAACATTTATATATATATATATATATATATATTTATATATATGGATAATCAAGTAAACCTTGCCTCAGTCATACTAATGTTCATGCTGAAATATTATTGAAAATATAAAAGTTATTCTTAGGGTTATTCTTAGGAGTTATATTAAAAGGCCTTTCACTTGCTAAAAAAGTCTGAACTATAGATTAGATGAGAGAAGGCATGTAGTAGATTTGTGTATCACAGGTTTTGACCGTGTTAATAATTTAGAGGCCTAATTTGTGTATCAAATATGATATAGCTTTATAGGTTTAATATTTAGTTCAATTTAGTGTGCAAATGTTCAGTTGTAGAGTGGCTTTGCATGAGGATTCATGATGTTCACAACAGCTCAAATGCAGTTAGCTCAGAAAAGCATCACCAATCCATGTTCCTTGTAGTTGTCATAGAAACATGATGCAGTGTTCCATCTTGTCACCGTAGTTCTATATTGTTGGGTTCACACTTCACTTCAGAGCTGATGTTAGCAGGTGAAGCCGATGTCTTTCATGTCCTAGATAGCTTTAGCATTTCCACTTAGCTCATCTCAAAAAACATATGATTCTGCAAACAGTAAGAGATAAACGATAAAGCCGTTACATATGAATAAAATAGCAGCATATGTGTGTGGTTGGCAACTTACCAGCAGGAAGGCAGCAGCTAGTAACAGCACCTTGGTGTTTAAATTCATTCCTTGAGGTACTGAGAGAGAAAGAGATAGTCACACTACGGTATATCACTCTAGCATCTACTATATAGACCACTTGATATGTGTATATTAATTTTACCATCCAATCCAAAATACTCATGATCCATGTTACATTCCTCATTATATCCAGGCCACCTTTTCCATATGCGCCCAATACTCTCACCAATACTGGAAACCACCTGATGCCCCCAATACATGAGAATAATTAGAACAGAGTACAATTTAGAGCTGCTTGTAAAAGATGGGTGATACAAATGGCCTGCTGGAGGGTTTCTGACCTGCAGCTCCTGCTCAGAGAGGCAGCGTGTATTGCAACAGGAGCCCTGGATCCTCACGGCCGAGATGCCCTCGGAGTCACAGACCTCAAAATACGGCGTGAACATGCTCCACCTGATAATAAACCTCAGGGCTTAATGCAGTGAATTTGGTTTTTGAAGATCACATAAGAAGGGTTTTTTTCTGAGCCCAGTGAATGTTCATTTGTGTGGCTGATATTATTTTAGCTTGATATGACCTGATGCTGAAAGGCTCGGTGTGTGACAACAAACAAACATGGCATGGTCTTTGTTCATGGCTGTCCTGAGAAGGAGGTCATGTTGATGGTTTCATCTCAGAAAGTTCACCACATCTCTCCCTATTCAGTTTGAGAGAGGTTACTGGAGGGGTTTTTGTTGGGCGCAGTTAGATACACAATGGTGACCTTATCTGATAGAATAGTTGGCATCATGATGAATGTGGATGGTTCTGTCTGCATAATAGGTTTACAGTACAGGAGATTACATCATCCATTACACAAGAGTTAGAATTAATTTGATTGGACCAGAGCAATTATACAGTAGTTAACTCAAATTAAAACCAATAAATAAAACCAATGAAATTAAAACCATAATTCAAAATATTAATAAAAACATATAGTATCTCAATGCTACTAAAATAACACTGGGACGTTTGCATCTGTATATTCAAGTGCCCTAAAAATCAAAAACCACCGTGAGTTGTTTTACATGTCAATCAGATGGCTTTTTTCCTATCTAAGTGGCTGATTCTTGCAGTGTGGATTAATATTCTAGTTGCATGAGAGTGAGATCTGGTTTGCTGTTGATCTCTACCTTTGGTGAACTGTCCCAATAAGCTCTCTCTCTGGTGTGTAGGCCCTTATTTCCATCAGGCAGCAGCCGAGCCAGCACATCTCCGCTCTCAGGGGCCTCTCAAACAGGAAAACACACTCTGCATCTTTATCAAAGCCTTGTAGTGAACAGGATCGAGCTGGACCGCAGCATTGCATACACATGCATGAGCTCTCTAACAAAGACGGAACAAAAAATAGGTTTTGTGACAAATCAGTTGTGTTTAAAGTTTACTTGTGGCTGTTTTGGTGGCTTTGACAATGTAAATAATAGTGTAATCATCTTAAAGAGTGGCACACAATATGATAATTTACAGAACAGCACATACAGTATACAGTTTTTTATATTTACCTTCCACAGCCACAAAGAGCTGGTCCCTGGTTTCAGTGGAGATGCTGTATGTTCTTCGGGCTACACACTGTGGACCTGAGACATCACATAAATATAAACCTTTATTACACCTTGTCATATTATATTAATTTATATACTGTGAGTATCTAAAACCAAGTCCAAGCTGTACCACTTTTCATAAATAAAAATTAAATAAAAATTATGTATTAAAAATTATTATTATTATTAATTAATTAATTTACTTTAAACCATTATTTATTATTTGTTTTATTAGTAGTATTTTTTAATCCATTCTAATCTGATTTGGTGCTCAAGAAACATTTCTTATTATTATCACTGTTAAAAACGATTGTGCTGCTTAATGCTTTTGTGGAAATATTTTTATATTATTATTCTTTGATGGGTAGAATGTTCAAAAGAAAAGCATAGAAATCTTTAGTAAAATTATAAATGTTTTTTTTTTTTTACTGTCACTTTTAATAAATTGCATCCTTGCTGAATTAAATTATTAATTACTTAAAAAAATTACTGACCGTGCACTTTTGAACGGTAGTCCATTTTTAATCATCTTAATTATTTATAAATAATAATATAGTATAAAACATTTTTCAAAGCCATTCAATGTCTGTCTTTTGAATATTGTTTTAGTTTGAATAGGTAATAATAATAGGAACTTCATAATTTTTGTTAAATGTCATCTTTAAAGGTATTCTTTTTAATACAAATATTTTTCCTATGAAAAATAGTCTATTTTTAATACTACATTTTTATATGTTTTTTTATTTTTTTAGAGATTTGTATATTTATTTTATAAATGTTTTATTCATCTTGCAGTTCTGGTCTGGCAGTAATATGAAGTCTTGTGATAGTTCTCAGAACAGACAGTTTTCCCAGTCTTTTACTGTCATTGTCTGTCTCTTTCCATCCATGTCCTCCATCCTCTCCTCTTGTCCTGCCTGTATCCCGGAGCACAGGAGTGAGGTCCTGCGTGTCTGCAGTAGGTCTAATCTGCCTGTGGAAAGCTCTGAAGAGCATGTCAATATGTTTCTCCCTTTCCAGACCAAAAGGAAGAGGCTGAGTGGTCACAGATGGGGAGGCCTGATTGGGAAAGAGAGAAAACACAGGAGGTCAAAACATGGCATATGAAAGCCAAAGTAAATATTTGTCAAATGTCACTGAAAATCAGTGTGAACGGCCATGTGCAGCCCATTTTATTTCTATAACATACTGTATTTTTACATAAAACAGGATATTCAATATGAAAAAAGTAGAGGAGAATGAGTTTACTAAAACAATGCTTAAATGACCACTTTGTATAAAAGAGAAAAAAAAAAAGTAAATGTAATATAATGGTTAAATTGGCAAAGACTAATTTTTATACACTATAAAATAAGATACATTTTGATTTGAATAAAAGTATTTTTAATAAAAAATAATTTAAAAATAATTTCTCTTTGCAAAACGTTTTTCATAACTGCAATCTTTTCATATAATATTATATCCATAAAAATAATAATATAAAAACAATGCCTAAAATTAATAATAAAAACATTATTTAAAATAGTTTAATTGTATTTAAGAAGAGATTATTTACTTATTATTTGATACATTATTTACTATTATTTATTTTATTTAATAACATCATTTATGTATTATTACATATGCTAATTATTTAAAAGATAGATTAATATTAAAATTAAGACTTTTACATTCCAAAAAATACCTAAATAAAATCATTTTTGATTCTAATAAAAAAAAATAATAATCTTTTTGCGAGAAAGCTTTTCTAGAAAACCATAAAACTAGCAACAAATGTAAGAAAAGAGAAAAAAACTGAAATACTGAATCTTGAGTCTTCTCTTTTCATTCATTCCACTCTAGATGCAGTCTAGATTTTTTTTTTTTTTTGAAAGCTTGTGAATAAGCCATAATTTGTTGTGTAACTATGCTTATTACGCATAATTTGTTGTGTAAAGACACTTTAAGACATTAATGAATACTAATTCAGCTGCTAAACAGACACATCAACAACATATCTTACCATTTCAGGTCCTGAGGTTTTAGGGGCTGCTGGGCAGGTGCAGTAGTGACGGGATAAGGGTTTCCTTTACTGAGAAGCTTCAAATACTGTGTTAGTAGTTGTAATGCTACTCCTACACCGAACACCCCCCTCCTGCCCTGCTCTCTCCTTCCCGGATCTGGTCTTTGTCAGACAGAAAAGTACCAGTCAGCCATGTAATTAAGATCCTGCTCAAGTTAGTGGGGGGTAGAGGAGTGACATTACCTAACCTGAAACAATTCATATGATTTCATGCTGAAGACACATCATTTACGTGTAGAAGTTTACTGTTTTTATTTTCAGGAAAGCATCTGTTGAATCACTACACAGAATTAAAGGTGATAAAGAAATTGACAAGCAATGACAAGCAAATAATATGACGCTCATATCAACATCTCATTAAAGCCAATTTAAGTTTCAAATGACTTCGGATCCAACCAACTCTCTTCTCTGGAGACCTTCGATCACTTTTGTAAACCTGCAGCACTACTAAATTGAAATGCTGAGAGCTCCTTTGCCATAGCTTAGAACAATCTGACGGCTTTTTGTCTCCAAAGTATCTTCAACAAAGTCCTTCAGACTTCTGCTGGAGTTTCTCTGAGTCTATCATTTGGTTTTAAACTTGCATTCAGCCTGTGATGTCTCCAGGTGAGATTTCAGGCAGGTATTTTTGGGGGTCTCCAGGGAAGGGCTGAGATGGGGCCTGGTTAAAATGCCCCATCAGGAAGATTCCGATGGTGCCCAGTATAAACAGTAGCGCCATGACGATGAAGCACATCCTGTCAATCACCCTGGCGACCAGAAACCATTCTTCATTTTCCTGCAGAGCGAGAAGAAAGGATGACTGGAATTTAGACGTCAGCACTAGTTTTTCTGGGATTGGAAAGTTTAACCCCAACACAAACATCCACTGTTCTTGTGTAAATAAGAGACACTTTCAGCCTCATGTTTGGAGAATTCTGGAACAGCCACTTACACTTTGAAAGTCATTTTGGTGCTTGGCACTTTCCGCAATGTGTTTACAGGAAGACACACACTGCTGCACTTCTGGTGAAGCTGAAGCCAAACTGGATTCTAAATCCTGTGCTGTGTTCCCTCCCAGACCATTTTCTGAGGTCAGACCACAAAAGAGCAAATTAAAGGCCAGAAACCACCTTATTAAAAATGTTTTGTTGTATTTAACATGAAACATTTTAATTAATAATATATTTTTCTGGAACTTTCTTGGCAATAAGGAACAGGAAGACAGTCTGACCGAGCAGGATTGCAATGGTCATAGTACATTTCTGTCCCCCAGCTGTTATAAACGAACAATTAATTCAACATACTGATCACAAACATGCTGATGAACTGAATGATAACGTCTCCTGATTTGTTAGGTTAAAGTCTTACTGTAAAAGTTATTAATTCACTTCATTTTGATTATCATGAAGCAAATGAGTTCATGTTTATCATGGATAAAGCCATCTGCTATTGTCCCGCTGGTCAATGGCTCTTGATGACATTACTAGCCACACTTCATGTTTAATTTCTTCACAAAAAAAAAACTTCTACATTTGTAAGAACTTGTTGAAATAGCAAGCCGTGCATTGTGACATCTGTTAGGATCCACTATGGAGTCTGACCTTTGGCCGGCAGGAAGTAGACGAGCAACCCAAGGGATGAGAAGAGGACACAGGGCACGATGATATTGATGATGTAGAACAGAGGTTTCCTCTGGATGATGAGGAAGAAGATGATCTCCTGGTACTCCAACTCATCTGGGCTGTATCGCTTGTTCACAACCTTCTTAGCAGGGCGGTGCTTAATAATCCATTCCCCATTCTCTGACCAATCAGGGCACAGGACAAAATGCATGTTAATGAGTAAAATGATCATTAGTGGTGTCAGAGGCAACCATTACTCTAACGGATAAGGATATGAACAAAACCCTATCTTACAATATTAAACTTTGTCGTTTTGTATAATTAATGGATAAAACTTCAGAATGTGAGGCTTGCTGAGTTGAGATGTGACATTACTTTTTATGCAATTGTATTTATAATGGGTCAAAACCCCCATAAACTCGGTAAACCAGTTTAAGGGTGTATATGGGTTTATAAACCAGTTTAAGTTTTTTTTTTGACCCATTATAAATACAATTACATAAAAAGTAATGTCACATCTCACCTTAGCAAACATCACAATTTGAGGTTTTATCCATAAATTATACAAAATGATTCACATGCCAAAGAATATCCAGAATTCAGACATTAATTTTTTCTGGGGTTTGGAAGTTAAAATGTGATATTACTTTAATTGTATATTTGTTTGTATTGCATGATAAAATTGCCAAAAAAAAGAAGAAGAAAGAAACAAACAAAACTTAGTAACCACCTAGAGAACTGTTGCAACCACCCAAAACAACACACGACTTTATGGTAAAGCAAGTCAAGTAAAATAAATTTTTATAGCGCTTATCAGCTTTACAGAAACTCATGATGTTAATGTTTATAGTATATTAATATCTTAATGCCTTATAGTCGCATATATAAGGGCAATAGTATAGTTGAGATATGAGATACGCTATAGTATATATCACCCTACATGAGTATACCCAACTTTATATAAAGAGCTGGGTGATAATATAGTTACATTTTGTCACAAAACAAAAAAAAAATCAGGCAGTTGAGGCTTATAGTACATACATGACGCAACACAGCTGCACCGTCTGGCATGGATAGCCAGCTGACTGTAATTTTAGTTAATATGTTTACTAAGATTTGCAGGACTTTAATTTACAGCAGTTAAACATGGTTTTACAATTTGAATAACACGCAACAACTAAATTTTACTTGATATCAAAAAAATAAAGTGCTATAGGAGGTTTAGTACCAGTAAAAGCTTCTGGATCAATCTCAATCCACTCCATAGTGACGTTATCCTCGTCTGACAGCATCAGTTCGATTTCATTGGCATTGTACGTCTCCGACCTGCCAAAACAATCAGAATGAAAGCCAGAATAAAGCTACTTGTCCTGTTTCTATGTATTTCCACCACTCAACACTGTCAAGACAGACGGATCAGCCGTACCTGAACACCATGCTGCAGTTCTGCCAGTCAAAAGGGAAGTAGTTGACTTTGATGGCACAGGAGCTTTGGTAGATGGCAGGGGGCAACCACACCACGCTACCGTCAGGATCTATCAGAGCGTTAGTGTAGAGCGCCACCTCGAAACGCCCATCCACACTTCACACACACACACACACACAAACACACACACAAACAGGTATTTACAGGTCACATTTGATGGACTAAAATGCTCAGAATTGCAAATATGTTTCAGACTAGTTACTTTCATAATAAAAAACTACAACAAAGTTGAAGATACAGTGAGATGATGATGATGAAGATGGATTTTTACGGCAACTTTTTTAGTGTTTATTCTGTGTTTCTGCCTTTTAGATAATCTGCATAATCAAATCAATCTTTAATAATTCAGTCTCTCACTTGTTCTCCAGGCCAATGTCGGGCAGCCAGATAGCTTTAGAGGGAAGACGCATACGTGTTATGTTCTCAAAGACCTCAAACCCTGTCCTGTTGGCCCAGCGGAGACGATAATCGTGCCATTTCTGGAAAGAGAGAGAGAGAAAGAAAGGTATTTTGCTCTGAAATCACTGCTTATTTTACTGTACATATACAGAGATGTGATTAATCTTACCATCTCAATCCAAACGCAGGTGCTGAGGGTCTCTTCTTTCTCATTCTGAACATGAAAAAAGGGATGACAAACCATAGAGTCACATATTTCACATAGATTTACCTTGTGTATACACACACATGCGGAGCTTTACCAGAGAAATGAGGTTGGTGAGGGTCATCTTGATCTTCACATCGGTGATGTCACCATGGTTCTCCATATGTCGTATGTTCTTGTTGTATCCCACCATTAGATCTCTGTGTAGAGATCCTTCTAGATTACAGATCACATCTGAAACACACAGCATGTCAATCTAATCCTTCATCAAAAAAAGTTATTGTACCTTCACTCAAAAAATAACTTGGTCATTTGAAAAACATGTTTTGTTGAATATCATTACAAACAACAACAGCTTTGAATGTTCACTGTAAAAAATGATTGCTGCAATTAGTACAGAAATGTGAAGACCCAAAAATGATGTCATGAATGCACTAAAAATCTTGCATTTAATTAATTTCCATAAAATTGAAGTCAGTTCTGTGAAAAGTGCAGTTTGTGGATTTTCCAGTGGATTTTCAGCTTTTAATTTCATGTTTTCAGTTTTGGTCTTGCACCAGTTGGAGATGTTTTGGATGTACGTATTTCCCCCCTCTTCTATTATGTAATGTAATGAAATTCATATATGTATTAAGCGTGACTTATGTGTCCAAATACCAATTGGGCCCACTGCATTGAATCCTATAGGGTTCAACATTCTGTGTTATGATTTTTTTTGTTTCTTGTTCTTCCAAATTATTTTCAGAATAGTCTTCTTGCTGACCTTTAGTCTTGGTTGGTCTGTGTACACACACATTACATCTTTACAATTAAAACAATCTCTTTATTACTAAAGCAGATATATATTTATGTAATTATGTAATTCTCATGTAAATCAACAAAGATTTATTTCACACCCACTTTGACAGTTCAGCATGCTAACACTCAGTTCTCTAGCTTTAACACTTCACAAAGGCAGAGTGTGAACATGTAAAGACCAGTGGTGCCATAAAGAATTTGTCCGCTAGAACGAACCCATGCTAAACCACTGAAAACTTCACAAGGTCATAATCCATGCCACTTTGTGCATCACAAGCCCTCAGAACTCAGAAGAACACGCCATATTACCTGAGAATGAGAGTGATAGAAGGGTCCATAACCAGATGGTTTTTGCGGAAGAGATCAGATCCATGTCTAATATCCTCAGAGCAGCATTAGTGAAGAAGGGCTCTCCAGCTGTGTGTGTGAGGGAAACACAGTTGTTTAGGAACGGGAAGGGTTACAGGAAAAATAGGTGTGGTTCCAAACTTGAATCCTCATTGTTATTTTCAGAATGCCCACACAGTCTGTACCCATACAGTTCCTCACATTTTCAGCTGTCACTATACACACACACACACACACACACACACACATATCGAAGACCTCAAAGAGAGGTCACTGGAACTAGTTGTTTTCTCTCTGTCTGTTTTTTCTCTGATGTCAAGCAGAAAGATAAGGTTACAGTATTTCCCACAAGTCTGTGCACAGATGGTGTGTCCCAGGCATGATTTGTGGAAGGATGTGTGTCATCAGCTGTCATGTGTTCAACTCTGTCTAACGATTGTCATCTGGGGTGACAAAGAGGGTCATAACACCATAAATTCCTATAAATTCCTTCATTTACAAATTGGGTTGGTTTAGCTTTCAATTAGGATCTTAAGGGGTTAGTGGAGTTTTAAGCATGTTTTATGCATGAATAGACAGTTTTCTGGAATTTTTGAGTGTTTGAGCAGAGCTGTGAGCTGTACTGTGGGTCAACGGGTGCTAATGGGGATCATATCCTCTAGTGTATTATTTTAAGCCTAATGGCATCTCTGAGGCATACATTTCTGACAGCTGCATTTAGTCTAATCTATGTTTTAGGATGTCTTGGAGATACATCAAATGAGAAACCTTGATACTTATCCATTTTTTCCCAAAAAGATCTGACAAAAAAACTGTTGAAAATGCAAGTCATTGTCTTTTTTTAGGGGAATAAAATGGTTTTGTATGAGTCATTTAATCATTCACTAAACGGAATCATTAAAAAACAATTATTAGTTCGAGAAACATAACTGCTTTATGTTACTTGGGGACACGAAAAAGTTGCTTCTGCTTTGGATGTTTTTAGAACTATTTTAGTTGGTGGAACAAACAAGACAAGTAACTGGTAATATAAAAATCTTTTTTTTTTTTTTACAGAACTGTTGTATAAAAGCAATTTCAGCTGCTGGTGAAAATCAGAATGGCTATAAATGCCTCATAAACTGGTTCACCTCGTGTCCAGTGTAAAGGAACAGATCAAACAAACAAATATAAAAACAGACAGACAGGCAGACAGACAGAAAGTCAGACAGAGAGATAGACTAACAAATGAACAAACAATCTGGATGGATGGTAGATAGTCAGACAGACAGACTAACGAATGAACGAAAGATCCGGATTGATGGATGGATGCTTTAATCAACATCCTTTGTTGTTGAATAAACATGAATTTCATGTTTAAAGCTGTCAGAGTAAATGTAACAAAGGATCATAATATCTGATCATAGACAGAGAGCTCAGAAATATCATGTGTTGCCACCCTGCACCTCTACAATCTTTTACCGATGAGTGTTGGGGTTTATTTTTAACACTTTGGAATTTTGGAATGAAGGATTCTAGACTGGTTGTTTGTTTGAGGATCAGAGATACAGGGCTTATTAATACAAAATCATTCCATATAATTCCATTAGAATAGAATAGAATAGAATAGAATAGAATACTTCGTACTGGTACTACTTGTTGATTGAGATTGCCAAGAGATGGATTAAAATGGAATTCTAAACTAAAGTATGAGAGGAGCAAGTTCATACAATCCTGTCAATCATGACGCAACAGCTGTTTGCATCACTACTGTGTGTGACAGTTCTTCTGGCATCCACCACCCCATCTCATGCTTTATTTCTGTCCATTCATAATTCCAGTGGGGCTTTTAGTGCTTAAATTGAGTCTTGAATCAATCATACTCAAGGAATTATATAAACATGCAAACCCATGAAACTACAGTTGATTGGCACTGAAAGTGAATTTACATTATTCTGAATAAATCACTAAAGCATGCTTCTTATGGGGAACATACTGGGTGGAAAAGACAATGAGCTGCAACTGCCAACTATCAAGTACTAATGCAGCATGGCATTTCTCAGTGTTCCTTTAGGATCCTCCAGAATCTTTTAATGCTCATTCTGAAGCCCAGAGGATTGTCATCAGCTCCAAATAAAGAATCAGAATGACGTTTGTTAGTAATGTAGGAACACCTGTTGCGGAACAGCACAATTAGCACAGTTCCCGTATGCTAAAACACCTCAGAAATTAAATCTGAGCCAAACAAAAAAGCCCCCCTGAGTTTCCAGCGCTGCTTTCTGCTGACAGAGATGTTCAGCTGCCATGAACTATCATGATCATAGCAAGTGCAGGTTCAGTGGGGGTAAACAAGCCTTTAAATACGGTGATTTCTCACAGCAATTTCTTCCCTTTCCCATCTAATAAATCTGAAATAGAAATGTTACATCAGAGATAGTGGTAGTGTAAGGATAAATATAACAGTAGAAAAAGACAGGAATTAAATATTGGAATGGTATGAAATACATGCCTGGAAAAAAGGAGAAAGGGATAAAAGAAAAAAGGAAAAGGAGGAGAAGAAGAAAAAGCAGCAAAAAGGAGAAAAAGAAGGAATAAAGGGGAAAAAGAAAAAGGGGGAAGAGGAACAAAAGAAAGGAACAGGGAGGTAGGTTAAAATAAAAGCTCAATTTGAATAAAATATATTGTAGCTCATATATTACAATGCCCAGATACTTTTTTTTCCATGTGTGTTTGGTTCTTTTTTTGTATAAGAATTTTGTCATTGTGTGTTTTTAAAAAGAAAGAAAGAAAGAAATACCTGACAAGCTCTTAAATATAAAGACAACATTTATTTAAAGAGTTAAATCTTTAACTCCATTTAATTTTCTCTTTTTTAATGATTTGCTTTCATATAAAAAATACAAAGTAATACAAATAAATATATAACAAACATCAAATATAATGCAGCTCAGACAGGAGGATCAACCTCTGTCCCTGTGAAATAAGTTAAATCGGGGTGTACATATTGTCACGTCAGTCCAGTCTCTGTACACAGTGACCGACTGAGACCCTTCATCCTCCAGAAAAGTGTCAGCTGTCCTGTGATGACTCTAGAAAGAAGGTCTCATCCAATCATTTCCATAGCAGCAGGTGATGTCACATTAGAAGGTTTAGGATGTAATAACACTCAATGTCACGGATGCCATTTCAGCTCAAGTATGATTTCAGCAGCGTATATGAGTGTGTTTTATGTTTTGAGAGCATCAATGGCGACGGCAATGATGCGTGGCATTCTGCGATAGAACGCGTGTGTTTGGTTCTTTTTTTGTATAAGAATTTTGTCATTGTGTGTTTTTAAAAAGAAAGAAAGAAAGAAATACCTGACAAGCTCTTAAATATAAAGACAAAATTTATTTAAAGTGTTAAATCTTTAACTCCATTTAATTTTCTCTTTTTTAATGATTTGCTTTCATATAAAAAATACAAAGTAATACAAATAAATATATAACAAACATCAAATATAATGCAGCTCAGACAGGAGGATCAACCTCTGTCCCTGTGAAATAAGTTAAATCGGGGTGTACATATTGTCACGTCAGTCCAGTCTCTGTACACAGTGACCGACTGAGACCCTTCATCCTCCAGAAAAGTGTCAGCTGTCCTGTGATGACTCTAGAAAGAAGGTCTCATCCAATCATTTCCATAGCAGCAGGTGATGTCACATTAGAAGGTTTAGGATGTAATAACACTCAATGTCACGGATGCCATTTCAGCTCAAGTATGATTTCAGCAGCGTATATGAGTGTGTTTTATGTTTTGAGAGCATCAATGGCGACGGCAATGATGCGTGGCATTCTGCGATAGAACGCTTCATTCTCCAAACCCACCAAGCTGTAAAAGGTCAAAGGTCGCCCACCAACAGTAGCCTTGATCCGTGATTGGTACAAAACCACGTTCATTCTTAGAATTCAGGTCAACCAGCACCTGAGATGATGAACACACAGTGACCGACTGAGACCCTTCATCCTCCAGAAAAGTGTCAGCTGTCCTGTGATGACTCTAGAAAGAAGGTCTCATCCAATCATTTCCATAGCAGCAGGTGATGTCACATTAGAAGGTTTAGGATGTAATAACACTCAATGTCACGGATGCCATTTCAGCTCAAGTATGATTTCAGCAGCGTATATGAGTGTGTTTTATGTTTTGAGAGCATCAATGGCGACGGCAATGATGCGTGGCATTCTGCGATAGAACGCTTCATTCTCCAAACCCACCAAGCTGTAAAAGGTCAAAGGTCGCCCACCAACAGTAGCCTTGATCCGTGATTGGTACAAACCACGTTCATTCTTAGAATTCAGGTCAACCAGCACCTGAGATGATGAACACACTCAATGAGATATATACAGAATTAAAATACAACACAAAAACAACACCACACAAACATAATATACATTACAAATATGTGGGGTAAGTAGTTTTTTTTTAAAGAAATTGATAAATTTTTTTCAACAAAGATGCATTAAATTGATCAAAAGTGAAGGTACTGTGAAAGGCATTTATAATGTTTTTATTTAAAAAAAATACATTTTTTTAATTCTTTTGAACTTCAGATTCATCAAAGAACCCTGAAATATCTCAATATTAAGCAGCACAACTGTTTTCAACATTGATAATAAGAAGAAATGTTTTTTGAGCAGCAAATCAGCATTAGAATGATTTTTTGAAGGATATTTGACACTGAAGACTGGATTAATGGCTGGTGAAAATTCAGCTTTGCCATTACAAGAATAAATTACATTAAAATGCACTAAAATAGAAAACAGTTCTTTTAAATTGCCACATTATATTTCAGAATATTACTTTTTTAAACTGTATTTTTAATCAAATAAATGTGAGCATAAGAGACTACTTTCAAAATTACAAAAACTTACAGACCGAAAACCTCTGTAAATATGTACTTGCATGACCTGTCTGTCTGTCTGTCAAAACATGTACATAAGTATCATATTTTTTACTTGCAAATGAACTTCTACGACACACACAGACTCACCTCCTGGAAGATCATGTTTATGTTGTTAGATGGAACAGCCAGGATCCAGTTGTACATCACTTTGGTGTTGCTGACCAGCTGAGCTGATTCAGTTACTCCAGAGCAAACTACAAAACACAAAGAACAAAGCCTTGAAACACACCGCCTTTAAAAACAGTAAATAATACAACTCATACTCCTTAAAATAAATGTAATATTAACCTCATATTCCTTTTCAAATCATATGAATGGATAGAAACGCTAAATCAAACGAGAAATTGTACCTTTGACATTGGCTCCTCGTATCTGTCGCTTGTGTAGATCTCTCTTTCTCCTCCACAGGAGCTCTGAAACAATTATTAGTCTATTAGTCTGGACATTCATGGTTTCACATCATTCTGCAATACTACTACTACCTCTAATACTACTAATAGTTGTTGTTGTTGTTATTTTATAAATTAAAAACAAGTATTTAATAATAGTAGTAATAGTAATAATTAATAATAATAATAATAGTAATGATAAAATATCATATAAAATAAAATTGAAGCTAAAATTGAAGTTTGTATTTTTGTTCATTCATTTTCATTCATTCTTTCTTTAAAATATATATTATTTGAGTTCTACAGTGGTCTAAACGTTCATTGTTGTGGTAAGACGACTATTGCAGGTTAAGAAAATTATAGTTATTGCAAAAAAGTTTCCTGTTATTGTTTCTCAATATTCTGCTACTCAGTTTCCCAGTATTAACACTTACTTTTGAAGAGTGGCTGTTGAAGCAGGGGCATCTGGGTAGGGACAGAGTCAGAAAGTTTCAGTGGTTGTGTGGACGGTTCCACGGATCTGGATGTTGTATCCATATGATCCTGAGATCCTGCTGTCATCACCGGACGTCCTGTGACAGTTCCTGTGCCGCTTCCTCTCAGAGCTTTATATATCACAGCAGTCCAAATGTCAACTGACAATACAGACTCCCTAGATTTGGCACTGTTATCCTGTTGTTGTTTTCCAGTGGTGGGAATGTTGAAATCCCTTTGAAACAGTTGGTGGTCCAATTCTGGTATGACAGGAATGCGCAGTGAGTCTAACTTGGAACGCAGGGCAGCAATGGAGGAGAGTAGTAATCCGTCAAGCTGCTGAAGAGGTGCTTTTTCACTGTCCTCATCCTGAAAATTTCATCAAATCACCATCAGTCTTAGTTTATTGTTAACTAATGTCTGTCTTCTTAAACAGAAATGTAGTGAACATGCTGCTCCATCATATGTAAAACCTTAGTTTAAATTAGACAAGTTTACCGGTGTGAAGAGTTGTTGCTCCTGAGACGGTTCCTGTGAGTTCTTTAGTTCTTTGTGTTGATCCAGATCTTCAGCAATGCCTGTAAGGTAGCTCTCCCAGTCGTCCACCAGAGGGCCCACTTGCTGGAATAGTGCTGGCTGGCCTACCTGCTCTTTGAGAATAATATGTTGGTTAGAAGAATAACAATATGGAGAATGATATATACAGTTGCATTCTGGAAAGCATTGTATATCCTCTCCTGAGCCCTGATTGGCTGTACAAGTATAGTGCAGAAAGGTTTAATGGCTCTACCTGTTTCAAGTGCACTTCTGCGTCTTCGTGTTATAGGAGCAGAGCTGTACACATTCTCCACCAACTGAGGTAGAGTCTGAGTGAAGAAGGTCAGATCAACTTTATCTCTGATACAGTCATCGGCCCTCTGAAGCAAGTCCAGCAGAGTCTGCAGAAAGGAATGCAACTCTGTAGAGAGAAAGACAGCAGACAGTAAGAAAGGCAATAGATGGAGGGAAGGTAAATATATTTTAAAATATATTAAAATTTCACTATATTACAGTTTTTACTGTATTTTTGATCAAAGTACACTGCGAGTCAAGTTTGGACATACAGTGCGTAACTAAATTTATGATCTTAAAATTTAATTTAAGCCTTTTATTTAGGATTAAAAAAAATGCTTGAAATAGGTTGTGTAGAATAAATTGTGCCTACATACACATTTCTTTAAAAACTAGTTTAAATTCATTACATGATTTGAATTTCATAAAACTGAGCGAGCCTACAAGTGCCCAACATACATGTGAACTCCTTCAATGCAGTATAAAAAGCATCCCAGAATGCACTTTGTTAAGGTGCAGAGCTTGTAAAGATGACTAAATAATTCACATATTTCCATTGGTGTTATTTCATAGTTTGATGACTTTACTATTATTCTAAAATCTGGAAAATAGTAATAATAAAAAATTAGTATGCACATCCAAACTAGCACTTAACATTAGGTTAATTCTGTTTAAATATGTAATTCGATTTTTTCATTTCAACTGTCTGGATAACTTACGGCACTTCTTAAACCGGCTTTGGCATTTGTCCTGAGCGAGACGCTGGCAGGCAGAGGGGTCGAGGGTCGAAGAGCAGGATAGTGTGTAGAAGTGGCAGAGTGTGGTGAATTCTGACATCTGCTGTTCTTCAAACAGCTCAGTTGTCTTAAGCAGCTCAGGACATGTGGGCTCCCGACTCCCAAAGGACTCTGGAATTTGGAGAATGGAATGTATTTGTGGCTTTTCATCAAGCAGAAAGTGTGGGAGGGTTTAAACTCACGGTGGTGGAGATATTCTTTGATTTCAGTAGTGTGTGCAACATTGTTGAGCAACTCACTCTGTATCTCTGTCATGACCCAATCAGAGAAGGCGGTGACCCGTGTGTAAACACCAGGCTTTCCCCTCTCCCCACTGCCATCCCCCCAAGAGGTGATGCCAAAGAGCTGAAACCGTCCCGATAAACGGTCCTGGAAGATCAACGGCCCTCCGGAATCACCCTGTACACATGCAAGGACACAGATTCTAGTCAGATGATTGTAAAGCAGGTGTAGTGTTTATAAAGCAAGCTAGTATGATAATGTGGAGATACCTGGCATGAGTCGATGCCTCCAGACAGGTACCCAGTGCAGAACATGGTGTTCGTGAGCAGCTCCTTCCCCAGTGCACTGAGACAGGTGGTCTGAGACAGCAGTGGCACTTTCGCCTCCATCACCACATCTGCAGAGGGTCCGTCTACACACATACAGAGAATCAAGACAAACATGAATAAGCAAACACTTCACAGCATTTTAAGCAAATATTGTGTGATATTATTGGGCTCTTTTTTCTAAAATATGAATTATACAGATTCTCTTACCCTCATACAGAGAGCCCCAGCCGGCCACCAAACAGGGTGTACAAGCCGGTGGATCGAGGTCAGAGGGCAAGCAGACAGGTGTGACCCGTTCAGACAGAATTACTGGAGAACTCAGCTCCACCAGAGCAATGTCGTTATTAAACGTCTTTGGGTTAAACTTCACCAAGAGAAAAGAATTGGATACAAGAGGGACATATTTAAAAAAAATAATAATAATTATATATATATATTAAATAAATAATTATATATATGTGTGTGTGTGTGTGTGTGTGTGTATGTATGTATAAATATATATATATATATATATATATGGTAAATTAATAAGTGGAATATTGGACTGGTTGCGTTTTTGATGTGTTTACCTTCGGATGAGTGATGATGCGATTGACTTTCATGATCTGCTCATCAAGGTCAGTTTTTGTGCGGTCAAACTCTCCCACTACTGCGGTCCAGTAACTCTCACTGCGGCTCCTAATTGGGGGAGATCAATTTGAGACGTTCACAAAACATTTGGGTACATTCACAAATAAAGCAACAAGACACAGCACAATTTATAATCCTTTTCAGAAAATGGCGAGAACAGCAATATGAGAAAAGACAGTGCTGTGGTTCATTATTTTTTAATGTAATGGCACATTTAATCACTGTCACAAGTGTGTGTTGTTCTGGTATTTTACAATAGCTTCAAATATTGCTCATTCAAAAATCCATCTGAGCAAAATAATCTCATGTTCTCAGTACCAATACAAACAGCAAGATTTTCAAGTGAAAAGGCAACAAGGTATCCCATTTCGCATTAAAATGTAATTATGTAGATATGTATTTGTGCTTTTACCCAGCAAAGCAGTGGGCGGCAGTGAGGACCCAAGAGCTGTCAACCAGCACGCCCCCACACATCAGAGCCCCGTCCAGCCGAAGGTTCACCAGCCATGGCCAGCTGCCCAGAGGGGCAGGAGATCCCCCCATGATACGAGAGCGAGGCT
>NW_015664762.1:547456-547642 GCF_001515625.1 Sinocyclocheilus rhinocerous
TATATATTAGTTCCCCTGAAGTCCATTGACAATCATAGTCAAGGTTTATTTTCGATTACATTTTTTTATTTTAATTATGAAGATTATGTAAGATTATGTTTATATGAAAGGTCTGAGTATGTTTACATAATTCACTTTTTTTTTTTTTTTTTCTGTTATGATATTTTTAGGAATGACATCCCAGTT
>NW_015664762.1:547658-548212 GCF_001515625.1 Sinocyclocheilus rhinocerous
GGTCTGTGTGGTCGGCTCCAGTTTCTGCATGGTGTTGAACAGACTGCACTGCAGGACACGAGCGCTGCAGCTCTCTCCCATGACTCTGACGCACAGGTCTTTGTTCACCTGTGCAGGTGTGCAACGGCGTTTGTAGAAGCCACAGGCCTGACTCAGCAACCAGCTCCTCTCTCCTTCATCAGCTTCCTGCTGGGCGCGAGATATGACCTCACAGCGGCAGGAGATCCCCCCATGATACGAGAGCGAGGCTGTGTCAGGTTTTGCGAGACAGAGAACCGCTGGCCACACACAGCTACATAAGGGAAGTTACATCAATAAATAGAACTCTTGCAGTAAAGTGATCAATGTCATAGCTGAAATTACATTAAAAGGGACCTTTATTATTTATATATATATATATATATATATATATATTAGTTCCCCTGAAGTCCATTGACAATCATAGTCAAGGTTTATTTTCGATTACATTTTTTTATTTTAATTATGAAGATTATGTAAGATTATGTTTATATGAAAGGTCTGAGTATGTTTACATAATTCACTTTTTTTTTTTT
>NW_015664762.1:549684-558115 GCF_001515625.1 Sinocyclocheilus rhinocerous
TATGCTGTGGTCTGTGTGGCCGGCTCCAGGTTCTCCATGGTGTTGAACAGACTGCACTGCAGGACACGAGCGCTGCAGCTCTCTCCCATGACTCTGACGCACAGGTCTTTGTTCACCTGTGCAGGTGTGCAACGGCGTTTGTAGAAGCCACAGGCCTGACTCAGCAATCAACTCCTCTCTCCTTCATCAGCTTCCTCCTGAGCGCCAGAGATGACCTGACAACTCGGCTCTGACTGTGTGTCCTCTGGAGAAGCTACGGAATTACCACCACCATCAGCATCCGTGTTTAAAGTCAAAGAGTCCTAGTTATAAAGCATTTGTTCATTCAAGCTTACCACAAGTGCCTTTTCGCTGTCCACAGTCCTGAAACAGACAGGGCACACACCCTCTGCAGCCTGCTTCGGCCTTGTTGCGCTCCGATACGGCAGCATCTACGGCAGACAGAGCGCGGGACAGAGCGGCCTCCATCACTACTGTTCCTCTATCAGACAGAGCTGCAGAGAGAAGCAGAAAGAGATGTAAGCAAAGGTGAATAGATGACTCAAAACAACCAACACAAAGCAAATCTAAAGAAAATATTAAAAGTAGATATAAAGAAGAAATATGAGACGTTTAACCTCAGTGGAGCAGAAAATTGTGCTGACTTGGTGTTTATGTGAATTAGAGAAGACATAGGTTTGTCATACAAATGTAATATTTTTGTTTCAACAATAAATTTTTTTTTTTTTTTTTAAGACAGAGACCCAGCTAATAAAAATATGTTCTAAGAATGTTTGCTAATGTTACCATTAAGCTTCTGAATGTTCTCTGAACGTTCACAATGTCCAGTTTTTAAAAATGTTTTAAAAACGTTTCTCTTGGTAATGCGAACGTTAAGAAAACATTAAGGAAACATTCCACTCAAACATTATTTACTTTTTTTATTACTTTTGAATGTTCTCTGAACAATTCATGAATTCCATGAAATATGTATAAAGTTTTTGTCGTTAAATAACATTTTGAGAACATTAATAAAGACCAGATAACTTTTTTTATTAGCATTACTGGAGAGAACCTTGCAGAAACGTTAGCCAAAGCTCTGAGAATGTTCCCTGTTAGGTGGGGAGAAAACCAACATCTGCACAGAAAACAAACAGTCTGAATAGATTTCTTCAGCGAAACAAAATCCATGACTGGCTGTGATAATACTACATTTATATAAAAAAAAATATGAGTGCAGTATTTTATCAGTCATGGTTTTTCCATGAGGACAAGTGAGCAAACTCATGCTCAAAGCAGTGCTAAAGACACCAAACACAAAGTTCAAACACACCGATCCACATTCAGCCGTGCACTCTTCTCTATCTCCCAGAGAGCGAGAGAGACTTCAAAGCTGATTGAGATCTTAATTAACGGCCTGAACTATGGCCTCTGTGGTGACTACACTAAACAGTCTCACTGTGATGGCACACAGAGTCGAGGACTGATTTTTACCAACATAAATAATGTTTTATTGAAAAACATATGGAGTCTATATTGAAAATACTTAATATTTACACAGATCTGAGATCTTATATCTCAAAGAAAAAAGAGATCACTTTAAAACTATATCAAAAGATTATGCAAATCATTTGATATGCAAATTGTATTTACATTTATTTAGCAGATGCTTTTATTTAAAAAAAAAAAACAGAGCTAAAGAATGCTACAAAACATGCAAATTATTCTAAACAGACAGAAATATTATTAATGTTGGAATATAAAGTTTCAAGTTGGCCAGAAAGTACAGTCTAGTACAGTGAAGAAGCATGACTCTGCTTTAGATGGAAGAATCTGTATGATGTATAAATGTAAATGTTTTTCGAATATAACACGCTTATTTAATAACGGTCAAAAAGTTTATTCTTAGAGAAACAGTTTGTGGAAAATAATAATACTGTCAGATTATTAAGAGTTAAAGCAAGCTGTTGGAGCTCTGACATCAATGTTCACCATCACTGGAAAGGCTGTTCATATTTTGGTTGCAAGTACGATTATTTTTTTTTTTTTGTGAAGTTCTACTTTTGCAACTCTTTTGCAACAAGTTTATTGAAAAGAAAACAGCTAAGCTTAACAATTAGGTTAATTTTAGACATCACAGTGAGTTTGCATCTTCTGCATCTACACTCTCAGAAAAAAGGTAGCTGTCAATAGGGCGGTCACTAAGGTACAAAAGCTAAAAGGTACACTTTGTATCCTGTTTACCCCTAAATGGTACATATTAGTAGCTTTTGAAAGGGTACCACCCCAGTGACAGTTTTGTACCTTTAATGTAGAAGCAGCCAAAACGTCCGAATACCTGGCCTACCTTTAAGTGCGCTCTGTGGCATTCTGTACACCTCTCTCAACGGTGGCGCCCCACCACACCAGCCAATCACCATCAACAGCAACAGTGACATCACACCCATGATTCCACTTCACCTGTCCACAGGTGAGTCTTCCAATAGAAAAACGAATTTTCTAACAGCTTCAAGAAGTTCCACTTTTCAAAAACACAGGCACACGGACACAATGCAGCTTCTTTTGCATCAAGGCACCTGTGCCGCACGAGTGTCTCCCACCTCCTGGCTGGCTTAGCTTTCTCCCACACTCCCTCTCAGAGGATGTGTTAGTGACAGAAGCTGATGGAACAATGGAAAAGCATGCAGCAGCCCTGCAGATATATGCAAGAGCACTGGACCTCTCTCTGAAGGGGTGGGCATCAGGGCCAGTGCACTCCCAGTTGAATTCATTAAGACGATGAGAGCAAATCACGAGGAACTTGCCAAGGCTGGAAATGTTGTGTGGTGAGAGAAAAAGAGGGAAAGGGAAAGGGAAAGAGAAAGAGAGCTGGATGGGTAGGGGGCGGGTTGTTTGAATTCATTAACGTTAGAGAGACAGAGAGGAGGGGGTGAGAGAGAATGAGAGAGGGAGCATCTGTCATTCAGCCAATCTCTGAATGAGAGCATTGTGCTCCTCCCTGAGAGTTCAAAGCGAGCGAATGTGGCGATCACAGGCACAGGCACAGGCACAGGAACACGACCTCCTTGATCACTTTCACGCTTTTATGTGCTCCATTAAAATATTGTCAGTTCAGATCATTGCATCTTTCTCAGCTCAGCATAGTCTCATTGCACAAAAACATACAACATTAAAAAACAACAGCTCATCATTTGTTTACTCGTTACTGGCCGAGGGTTCATAGAAAAGTTTGTGTTATGCGTCCTAATTTGTTGGACAGTCACAGAAGTGAGTTCAAAGCGAGCGAATGTGGCAATCACAGGCACGCCGACCTCCTTGATCACTTTCACGCTTTTATGTGGTCCATTAAAATATTGTCAGTTCAGATCATTGCATCTTTCTCAGCTCAGCATAGTCTCATTGCACAAAAACATACAACATTAAAAAACAACAGCTCATCATTTGTTTACTCGTTACTGGCCGAGGGTTCATAGAAAAGTTTGTGTTATGCGTCCTAATTTGTTGGACAGTCACAGAAGTTGCTTTCCAAATCTTTTTCCCAAAACTTTTTCAGTTTTTCAAGCTAATTGAAGTTCAATGTTAAAATCAAATTGGTCCTTTCGCAATAGTTGAGAGACAAAATCAAATCAATCAAATGCTGAGCTCTGCATTCATAACACTATGACTAAATCATGACTAAATCATGTAAATGTAAGTCTAAGAGCTCTTGTTGTTTTCATGGGAAATGATTGACAACTTTATATTTGGATGAAAGCGATTACTTGACATCCATTTGATTGGGCTGCATAATAAATGCAAAACAATAAATAAAAAATAAGCATATTATTTGTTAATCAGTACAATAAACTGTTCCCTCATAATAATTAATAGATGGATAGTTTATATTTTTTAAATTAGAAATTTAAACAATCATCAGACAATAGTTTTTGCCAGTAGTTCGCAACCTTTTTGACTCCTAGGCCCCCCAACAATATTCACATGTCCCATGACTTTTCCAGTTTTACATTATTTACTGGGTAAGGATTTAAAAAAAAAAAAAATTTTTACTCACAATTTCTACTTGACAAAATATTTTAATAGCTAGACAAATGTATATCCATTATAAAAAATATTATAAACATTTTATTAATTTACATGACTTCTCCAGGTCTAGAAATCACACTTTTTTTTATTACTATCTCACTTATCCAGGTTTTTCAAGTGGAAATCCTGGCTCTTCATAGAGAGAGAGAGAGAGAGAAAAAACACACAGCTGTTGAGGGGGTGAAATAAAATAAGAAATATCTTGATTTTTAGTTGTTTTTAATGTTTGCTTGTGATATTTTCATTATTGCTCTTATGTCCGAGTACAGCTGCTCCAGTTCTCAAAACACACTGAGAGATTCACATATCAAAATAAGTGGCATCTGAGCTTTTATAGAAATTATTTTTCAAACCACTTTCCAAGTTGCTTTTGGTGGATGTATAATGTAATTTTCCCTAGTATAGTTCATCACATCAGCAATGATCATGGTTTCCAACATTAGTGTAGTCACTTTGGATAAAAGTGTCTGCTAAATACATAAATGTTTGTGCCATCTTTAAAATAAACACCACTTGGTTTGATATTTAATGCAATGACATTACTAAGTGTGTCAAGTGCGAGATGAGCAAAGTGAGGCTTAGTGGCCTGATTCATGAAATAATGACACATGACAATTGAATGACTGTTCTTCCCTCAAATAAGGCGGGACATGGAAATCAGGGCAAAGTGAAACATAAAGGAGCGAATGCACAGCCAGAGATGCTCTTCAATTCATCAGAGCTAATGAACGATCATTTTAAGCTGTCACATGGTATCAGGTTCGTAGCGTCTCTTTGAAGTGGACTCATGACAGGCTTTGTGACAAAGTGTGCAGAGATTAGCGAGTCCAACTAAAGGCCAAGACAGGAACACTGTGTAATGTACGTGTGCTGAGTCTGCAGTCAGGATGAGAGACCCAAATTGGAGTTATCTTTGAGCCAACTGAGCAACCGAATACAGTGAGGGCACGTGGAGCAGCAGGCTACTTTCAAAGTGCTTCACACAAGGCCTACAGTATGTATGTGTGTAGCGACTGAGAGAGAAAGACCTCCTTTGAAATACAGCGGCACATGAGACAGAAAGTTTGGGTGCTTGTCAGAAGACAGAAACAAGCCGACATCTAAAAGTCATCACATTCTGAGCAATATTTAAGGGTTATCCTGGTGAATAATGTTTTAAAATATTGATAAAAAAAGAGAAAAAAGTAAACAGATCAAAAGACAGACTTCAAGAGCAAGAGTCTCCCTATCTTGCATTCTCCTCCTTTTTTGGCATGCAGAATAAAAACAGGAGCCAACAGTTTGTTCCAGGCATTCTATGTGGCCCCTGCACAATGGTTTTGCCATCCTACTGCCAACTGAAGCACTGAGGGATGGCATGGAAAAAAACAACAACAACAACAACAAACAGGCGGCTGGTCTCCATTCATCTTTTGCCCCATTCCCTCCCTTCGCCCTGCTGCTCTCTTTGATGTTGCCTGATTAATCTGCCCTCCGCTCCCTTCAGTGTATCTTGTCCACTTTGTGGTGCTCCACCACTCTCCTCCACGAACAAGATGCTGATCACAGCACTAAAGGCAAAAGCTGGATTCAAGGAAAAGTTCAGGAACGAGCATGTGAGCATACTTTCAGATCGGATTCTACAGTGTTTAGTTACAAAAAGACAGTGTGACCAGAAAGACTAACGATTACAGACAACTTCATTTTATGTTCTGGGTTCATTCTGCATTAATTAATTAATTAATTTAAAAAGACAAACAAAAATCATGTCTAAAGTAATGCACTTACAGTAAAGTGGAAGCCTATGAGGCAATGGATTAGGTGAATTTTTGTGTGAAATGTGAATTTTTGTTAAAGCAATAATATAAAAAAAAAGGAAAAAAAGAAGTGCATTTGAGTTGTCTAAGTTGTCTAAACACATCCTTTTAGTAGTAAGACAACAGTTATAATAATGTGAAAATCAGGGTAAAATTCGCTTGAAACGGTCCCTAAACAGGATTCTTACATCCCATTCTGGTTTCACTGTCTATTTAAGTGCAGAAGTTACCAGATTTACGTCAAAATATTGGATTAAAACTGCAGACAAAATTTTATCACAAAAGTGTAGTGTTAAAAAGTATAACATTTAAATTTCACATCTATATTTGCGAAAAAGAGTATATTTTTTAATAGTCTCATTCAAATATCAGACATTAGAAGTATCACGAGTTATGTAATCAGATTACTTTTTCAAGTAACACATTACTTTTTAATTTACAAGAAAATATCTGAGTTACTTTTTCAAATGAGTAACGCCAGTTACTGTGTTTTCCCATTTATTGTCTGACAGCTCTCCTGTCCCCATGTTGAGAGAAATCAGGGGTAAGTGCAGAGGCGTTGTGTGCGCTGTGTAAACATGATGCTTACTGTAGTTCTAGACTAAATGTGAACATGCATTTACTCATCTCACTTGCACAAAAACAGATTCAGTATCCCTCAAAATGAATGAAAACTGTGAAATGCAAACTCAGAATATGACGCAATCCTGCAATAATTAAATGTTAAATAACACAAATATCCTTTATGCATTTAATCCCATTTTAGTAGCCATACTAAGAAGTAAAAATAACTTTAGGTAAACATCACATTTGTGTTTCATTGCTGAAGAGTGTTGAACTTTCTTCTCCTGCGTCCTATTCTTCATGCAATCTAGAAGGGCAGCACAGCTAAAAGGTTTGTTTGAGCGTGAATTTACATTTTCTTTAGCCCGAGGCTTATTCATTTCACTTTTGGCATGAAACGGCTTATACATTCGCCAAAAATAGAACTTTTTATATCAAAAACAAACAAGCAAGCTCAGCTCAGATGAGAAAATGTAACGCAAAAGTAACGTAAGTAACGTAATTATTTACTTTTTAGGGAGTAAGGCAATGTTGTAATGCATTACTTTTAAAAGTAACTTTCCCCAACACTGACTGTGAAATGCAAACTCAGAATATGACGCAATCCTGCAATAATTAAATGTTAAATAACACAAATATCCTTTATGCATTTAATCCCATTTTAGTAACCATACTAAGAAGTAAAAATAACTTTAGGTAAACATCACATTTGTGTTTCATTGCTGAAGTAAGAGTGTTGAACTTTCTTCTCCTGCGTCCTATTCTTCATGCAATCTAGAAGGGCAGCACAGCTAAAAGGTTTGTTTGAGCGTGAATTTACATTTTCTTTAGCCCGAGGCTTATTCATTTCACTTTTGGCATGAAACGGCTTATACATTCGCCAAAAATAGAACTTTTTATATCAAAAACAAACAAGCAAGCTCAGCTCAGATGAGAAAATGTAACGCAAAAGTAACGTAAGTAACGTAATTATTTACTTTTTAGGGAGTAAGGCAATGTTGTAATGCATTACTTTTAAAAGTAACTTTCCTCAACACTGGTGGTAACTAACAGCATGTATTTAACCTTGAACATTTCTTTGAAAGAAATAATGGTACTGGTACCCCAAAGTCATCTGTGAGACAACAGCTCAGGCTAATCACAGAAGACAACATTGTCTTTATGCAGTTAAGCTCTACAGTAGTTGGGGGTGTGAGTTTAATTTATCACAGACTGCTACTCACTCTCTCATTCTGCTGTAAGGACGAGCTTCACGTGTGTCTTTGGTTGAGCCCTGGATCAGTGAAACTACTCATGTCATCACAGCCATGGGGTCTGATGCCCAATTGGAGCCAATGAGAGGGCAACTCGAGTGTGTGTGAGAAATTGTCGGCTTTTTCAAAATTACAGGGGGCAACAGAGGGAGGTTACATAAAGACATGGCACACTAAAACAAAAACTACATCTAAACAAACCCTTCACACAAAAAAAAAAAACCTGCACAACCATAATGTTGAATAACACGCAGGTATTGTGCACTAGTTATGAAACCATTTGTCTCTATTGTCTGGTGCTGAGAACAATTGAAAAGTGGGTCAGTGGGCTGAAAAAAAAAACAACATGTCCCAACATTTCAGTTTGAGTATTTTCTGCGTGACATGCATGACCCCATTAGCTCATTTACCAAACTCTTTCAGAACACAACCTTAGTGATGAAGACATCTGTTTGTATTAGATGATTGATTAAAAGAGTCATACTTTATCTTATATTTGTATTAATTATTTTTTTCCCTACACTCCACTTATAATGTTAGTCAAGTTGTTTTGCACCAAAAAAAGTCATTTTCACGATAATCGTAAGTCTCTTAAACCTTTTTCTTCCTTTAATACAGTTTGCTGGTATAGGTCTTATATATCTAAGAGGATGGGTTTGTATGGAAACCTGCTTCCAACACAGAATAAAAAATAAAAATGCAACTTTATATCTCACAATTTTGACTTTTTTTTTATCCTCTTGCAATTCTGAGAGT
>NW_015664762.1:558133-573408 GCF_001515625.1 Sinocyclocheilus rhinocerous
AAGAGTGTTGAACTTTCTTCTCCTGCGTCCTATTCTTCATGCAATCTAGAAGGGCAGCACAGCTAAAAGGTTTGTTTGAGCGTGAATTTACATTTTCTTTAGCCCGAGGCTTATTCATTTCACTTTTGGCATGAAACGGCTTATACATTCGCCAAAAATAGAACTTTTTATATCAAAAACAAACAAGCAAGCTCAGCTCAGATGAGAAAATGTAACGCAAAAGTAACGTAAGTAACGTAATTATTTACTTTTTAGGGAGTAAGGCAATGTTGTAATGCATTACTTTTAAAAGTAACTTTCCTCAACACTGGTGGTAACTAACAGCATGTATTTAACCTTGAACATTTCTTTGAAAGAAATAATGGTACTGGTACCCCAAAGTCATCTGTGAGACAACAGCTCAGGCTAATCACAGAAGACAACATTGTCTTTATGCAGTTAAGCTCTACAGTAGTTGGGGGTGTGAGTTTAATTTATCACAGACTGCTACTCACTCTCTCATTCTGCTGTAAGGACGAGCTTCACGTGTGTCTTTGGTTGAGCCCTGGATCAGTGAAACTACTCATGTCATCACAGCCATGGGGTCTGATGCCCAATTGGAGCCAATGAGAGGGCAACTCGAGTGTGTGTGAGAAATTGTCGGCTTTTTCAAAATTACAGGGGGCAACAGAGGGAGGTTACATAAAGACATGGCACACTAAAACAAAAACTACATCTAAACAAACCCTTCACACAAACAAAAAAAAACCTGCACAACCATAATGTTGAATAACACGCAGGTATTGTGCACTAGTTATGAAACCATTTGTCTCTATTGTCTGGTGCTGAGAACAATTGAAAAGTGGGTCAGTGGGCTGAAAAAAAAAACAACATGTCCCAACATTTCAGTTTGAGTATTTTCTGCGTGACATGCATGACCCCATTAGCTCATTTACCAAACTCTTTCAGAACACAACCTTAGTGATGAAGACATCTGTTTGTATTAGATGATTGATTAAAAGAGTCATACTTTATCTTATATTTGTATTAATTATTTTTTTCCCTACACTCCACTTATAATGTTAGTCAAGTTGTTTTGCACCAAAAAAAGTCATTTTCACGATAATCGTAAGTCTCTTAAACCTTTTTCTTCCTTTAATACAGTTTGCTGGTATAGGTCTTATATATCTAAGAGGATGGGTTTGTATGGAAACCTGCTTCCAACACAGAATAAAAAATAAAAATGTGAGATATATACTCAGAATTGCTAGATAAAAACTCACAATTCTGAAAAGAAAAGTCAGAATTGTGAGAGATAAACTTGCAGTTGCACGAAAAAAAAAAGGATTGTGAGAAAAAGTTGCAATTACCTTTTTTATTTTTTATTTCATGGTGGAAACAAAACAAAAAAACAGAATTGCGAGATGTAAACTCAGAATTCAGAGAAAAAAAATCAGAACTGGGAGATTTAAACTCAATATACGGAGGAAAAAAAGTATTGCAAGATATCAACTTGTGAGATGTAAATTCAACTCAAAGAACTGCAAGAAAAAAAGTAAGAATTGTGAGTTTATCTTGCAGTTCTGACTTTATTTCTACGAATTGCAAAAACAAAAACAAAAAACAAAGTCCGAATTGTGAGATGTAAACTCAGAATTGCAAGGAAGAAAAGTTCCTCCACTCTAGACATCATATGGTCACTTTTCATCTGACACTTGAATAGTAAGCAACACTTCACCTCCACTCTTCATCTCATCTCCGGACTCCCTGTCTCTTCATCCATGATCCAACAACACCTACAGACACACACACACACACAAAACAGGAAGTGACATTTGTATAAAGACACTTTCAGTGCTGCAACACACTGCTCAAATGCATTCACATAGTACTTTCTACCGAACGTACATGTTCTCAAATACATGCTCACAAAGCTGGCTATCCATGCACATACATACATACTCTGTAAAAGAGCCAAGCAGTTCCAGAACACAATCTGTGTGAATGTCTCAATCCGCGCAGCCCTCTGCCACAAGCCACTAACTGATGGCACTGGTTCACTTTCCTTGTATCACTTCAACATCTCCGCTTCAATCATCACATCCCTCAGCGGATCCTGCTGTAGCACTGCAACTGAAACACACTGCATACATACAAACACACACACACACTAAAACATCTATATATTTAGTGCAAAAAAGGCCAAAAAGACCATGAGGTTTAAAAAAAAATAAAAATAATTATTGTTACAGTAATATATATATATATATATATATATATATATTCTAAGAGTAAAAATTATTTGAAATGATTGAAAATTAAAATAAAAAATGAAAAAGCCAAATGTGTGAGTAGTTTGTTAAAGTTATAAATTAAATCATATTTTGACTGTAGTACACTGACAACATAAAAGCAATTATTTAACTTTGCAAAAAATGTGGTCTGTATAACATTACACTTAATATTTTCTCTCACACAGTATAAATAAGTCTTTATTCATCAAAAATATATACCTGCTTTTATATTTTAGGAAGGGGATCATCATATAGGGGGCCCTCAAAAAGCTTGTAAAAGCTGACAAAGTGGACAAATTACAAAAGAAAAGCATCCTAAGTTGCATTTTAGAAATGTAAAGGGCAGTTTGTTCTGCTATTTAGTATTAACTGCTGGCGCAGCATTTGCATCTAGTTTCTTTACTTGCCACTGTGATTTTCAGAACTGTTTTCTGAGTTTCAGAAAGAGAAACGTGTGAAGTGCTGACAACACATTGCTTTATACACTTAACAAATTGTTATAAAAACAAATTAACTAAACATCCCACATCTTATGAGTAGCTAGAATGTTTTAGATGATTAATGACATAATAGTGATATTCTCAATGTTACTCAGAAGACAGGATACAGGTTTAACTCATTTGAAATACTAATGCTTAATGTTACACTGTCAGATATGCAAAATAAATCTATCGTATCTCTTGCTCTGGCTACTGTGTATAGACCACCAGGGCCATATACAGATTTCCTAAAAGAATTTGCAGATTTTCTCTCAGACCTATTGGTTACTGTTGATAAAGCGCTAATTGTCAAAACTTTGAGGCTTAATTGGGACCATCAGCCAACGCCAACTGTGAAAGAGTTTGTTCAGCAGGATGTGCCAACAGCGCCTTCTACCGGACCATGACGATTGTATTTGGCCAAAAAAAATTTGATTTCGTATAATCTGTTTATTAAGTGTTTTTACCTTCTAGAAGAGGTAACACATACACCCCAGGAAAAGATGGTTCATTAGAATCACCAGTTCGGCAAATGCGTTTGGCAAGTAAAATGAAAATATGTAAGGGAGCCGGTCGTTGATGAAGTTATTAGAGAAATAAATCATTCGAGGTGAAAGCCAGTAAATGAGGAGTACTTGTAAAAATACACTTTTCTGGTGAACCCACTATTTTCTGTTAAATCAACCAATTAATTTTGGTTTACACTCGATTTCACATTTCGTTAGATTCTCGGTTAATCAGGCCACGTTTACACATGCTCGCTGAACTGCGCCGAAATGTTGAAGAACAAACATGAAGAACATTATAAGTAGCCTACTTATCATCAGTAAAGTGAATTTAAAATGTTATGTAAGTCAGAATGTCTCAATGGAAGACGTCAAATGGAAAATTGACATCAAAGGATATTGTACATGTTGTACCTAAAATAAATGAGGCCTGTGGGTTAAAATCTTAAATTCATTCACACTATTTTATTTTTTTATACTGTATATATTTTTTTAATCTAGGGAACATTAATGTTGCCCCTCTCACTCTGCACTGATATTTTTCAGCTTTTCAGCACAAATAACACATTTATTCGTTATCCTGTCTGAGCTATCATCCATAATAGGTCAATTAAAATGAAACAAAAGCATTAAATGCTAAAGCATTAATTGTAATTAGTTTTACTTAATGTAATTATTCCTTCTCGCTAAATTTACATGGCGAAATGGAGCAGAAAGTCATAGAGCTGTCCACGGTGCTGAACATACAATCTACCATTAGGTCATTTCAGATTATTAATGTGATGTTCTGGTGTTGGATGCCTCGTGCCTGGTGTTTCCTAGGGCACTATGTGAGTCAGGACCAGTCATTCTGATGTTTTAATATGAAAGAAAAACTGAAATAAATAAATAAATAAAAGAATTGAATAACAGTTACGTAGAATATATTTAGACCGTAGTTGCTCGTTTAAAGCAACTCTACGTAAGCTTTTAGCTTGAAATCTCAGTTTCAAAAATGGTTCTGATTTCTAATAAAGCGAATGGTTTCTGATTTCTCCCACGCAACACCTAAACGTCTGCTTTGGGAGTATGCCTGTCAGAGTTGCCAAGTCCGCGTATTATACGCGATTTTGGGCTTCTTTTTTTGTGAAGTTGCATGAAAAAATCCCGGGTCGCGGTATGCGGTTTTTTGGGTTTATTTTAAAAAATATGGTTGCTTGTTAGGAAAACCTGTGACGCAGTGACGATTTGTGATTACAGTGACGCTGTAATCCAAGCGATGATAGTAGTAAAGGAGTAGGGTGACTTTTTTCCTTTATAAAATAGCCTAATTTTTACAATGTTTTTGTAATGTATTAATTATCACGGGCTGTAAACAAAAAACAAACAAAACAAAAAAAACACAAGTAGGCCTATACTAATACTAAGAGTAAATTTGGTTCGAATAGCCAATATTTTAGTAGGCTAAAAAAATATGTGGCTATGTTACAGCTCCCCTTTGAAGCTCTTGTGTTTTTCGGAAAAAAGTAATCCCACTCCTCTACGTCTACTATCATTGCTTGGATTACAGCGTCACCCTCATTGAAGAAAAATCACGTCGATTTGTGATTACAGTGACGCTGTAATCCAAGCGATGATAGTAGTAAAGGAGTAGGGTGACTTTTTTCCTTTATAAGATAGCCTAATTTTTACAATGTTTTTGTAATGTATTAATTATCACGGGCTGTAAACAAAAAACAAACAAACAAAAAAAACACAAGTAGGCCTATACTAATACTAAGAGTAAATTTGGTTCGAATAGCCAATATTTTAGTAGGCTAAAAGAATATGTGGCTATGTTACAGCTCCCCTTTGAAGCTCTTGTGTTTTTCTCCTTTTCCATCTCTCCAATCCTATTCTGCTCACATGTGATTGGAGATGAGTTTTGTTCCTGCTTTGTTGCAGTTTGCTGATTTTTGTAAAATAACTTATGTTTTTGCTTTTCAGATAAAAGGGTAGTTTCAGTTTAATATGTTGCGGGCTCATTTATTGGTAATAAATAATTGATAATAAATAATATTGATGATAATAAATTATCAAAAAATATTGGGCTTGTTTTTGAAGCTGCGGTTGCTTATTTGTCTCGCGAGAGTTGGCAACAGTGATGCCTGTGTGTGAGCGGGTATGAAATTTCGCTAGAATTTTTGTTGCTGCTGTATGGCAACAACAAATGCACTTGTACAGCTACCCACTGTAATTACAGTGATGCATTCCACTCACTTAACTGCAGGTGGCTTCAAAGTCACAAAAATGCACAAAACTACCTACAGTTGCTTAAATGTGTATGAGCAGCTTGCAGGATATTTGGATGCATATTTGTGTATTTAGACTTTTGGCTGAAACCTAACAGCTACTGTTACTTTGCCTGTGTAAAAATATACATAAGCCTATATGAAATGAGTTGAACTCATTTTCAGCAAGCAGGACTGTTCATTTCACACGTTGCCGAAGCTCGAAATAAAATGACAGCAGTAAATGATAGCGACTCCTATAAGATGCATTTGTCCTGGTTTCCGTGCGCGTGCGTGCATGTGTGCTGTTGTGAAGTATGGCTCGCGCTCGAGACCCTCCGCCCTGAGAGTGACGGAACAGAGAGATGGAGAGAGACCTGTAACACGTCACCGTCCGAATCACAGCTAAAATCAAGGAGCAGCTCGTCAAGTAAGTGAAAACTCGACGTGTACGTAAAGTGCGTAATTGTATCCTTTTCAAAACATACTAAAACACTTCAGTCGTTATAATTTGGAATATTTGTTATTAATCACGCGGACTCTGGTTTTATGAAATTAACATGCTCAAGAACATGTCTACAAATAATAGTTGATAGATTTGCGTAAACTCTCCTGTTGACGAGAAAAATACAAATTAATTGAAATGATGTTTATTTCACAGCTTAATTTTTTTGTTACCGATGTGATTCTCATCATGAAAACATTCTGAATGATTCAGTGATCGAACCCTTTAAATGACACTGACTTGGAAATTCATTTTAGCAGCTTCGCTCATCTTTTTTTCTTTTTGTTTTGTAAATTAAATTTCATGTCTCTTTCTTTATTTCTGTAATGACTGAGCTCTAAAGCTTGAAATAGCCTATTTTCTTTCTCTTTACACATTTCATTTCATTTAAATGCATTTATAAAGACTGATTTGTGCATCAGTGTTTTTCAAAATACAAGTTAGTGCTAGATATGTGTTTAATCAAAGTTAGCAGGTCAAAAGACTATCTTGAGTCCTAAAAAGAGCAGTTTGCTGACAATCACTAGTGATTTTAATACCTTACCTTGTTAATTCAGTTTTTTAAATAACAAATTTAGACAGTAATCAGTTAATCACATTTTCTGAAGCTTAGTTACTTCTTTTGGACCGGCAGATATATGTGTTTGTTTGTTTATTGTTTTTTGCAGTGGTGTCTGGCAGGCTGGTCAGTGTGGAACTCCAGAGCCGTGGGAAGCTAGAGGACTGCTGTTTGGACTGCTGCCCAGGATCAGCGCTGCATACCCAGTGTGGTCACAGCAAGGAGTGGGGATGCTGTGGAGGAGCAGCTCTGGAGATACAGTGCTCCAACGGTGAGACTTTTAACCTGTTAAGACCCATAACATTGGTATCCACACCAACGGATGATAAAGTTCTGTTTATTATAGACCTTATGCATCAGAGAAACTAGCGAGCAGTCATCTTTAGAATTTTGTGTTTGAACTTCCATTTTTTCTGCGGTAGCTCTGTGTAATTATATAGCATCACTGTTGAAGAGTAATTAGCTGGTGAAGTGGATTGACTTAATGAAGTTTATCATGAGCATTGTAATGCCGCTTTGAATGCTCGAGCTCTTTAAAGGGGCCATGAACTGAGAAATCAAAATTTTCTTGATCTTTTGACATTTAAGAGAGGTCACTGTACTATAAAACATCCTTTAACTTTCTTGTTAGTCTAAAAACAGCTTATAATGAAGCCAATCTGTCAAAACGACAGGGTGTGGAATGTGCCACTTTATGACGTAATAGTGTGGCTAAACTCCGCCTCCGCAGAGGAAGATCAACTTCTACATCACTGCCTGTTTAACCCCGCCCACCGATTTGCGCATGTAGTGTAAATCAGATATGTATACATATCTATGGTGTAAATAACAAGAGAGGCAAACAAAATCAAACGATAAAGATGGCTCAGAAGACAACAAGACACTGTACAGTGCCAAGTTGTGGAAAAACACAGTTTTTGCATCCCCTTCCTTTTGATCCCAACATTAGGAAAGAGTGGATGAACTTTATTTTTAATGAAGTTCCAGACCATGTCAGTAAGAACTTGGTCCTTTGTTCACTTCATTTTACCGCGGATTCATTTACAAACAAGGCACAATTTGACGCAGGATTTTCAGAAAGATTGAAACTAAAAGACGATGCTGTGCTGAATATATTGGATCCGACAGTAATGTCGCAACTCAGTAACTGTTTTTATTTTGTGGTCACTATTGCTTTGTCTGTTATTACAGATCATTTGATATGTACTGAGTATTTATGTGTTTTTAACCTAAATCACAGCAGCGTCCATCTATGAAGGCTGTAGGCTGTCAAACATACACAACTGTTTTGATTATCCCACAACTGCTTCCGAGTCTACAATTCGCCACGCCTATTCAAACAGAGCGTTCTGATGAGGGGGGTCAAAACAGGACAGAAAATAGCCTATTACTTCTAAATTATGATGTTTTTTGATGTAAAAATCTTGATAACATTATAAGCGGACCTCAGAGAACAGTACAAAATAATTTTAAAAAAGGCAGTTCATGACCCCTTTAAGGTCAGGTTGATTCAGACTGACTGTAAATGTTTTTTATCATTCACCTGCTAGAAAAGATCGTTCTGAATGTGATTCCGACAATATCGTTCCTCTGTGCCGTTAATGTTATAGTTGTGGTGTGGACCTATTATGTGGAAGCTTTCCAGAATATCTCTTTTTATATCTCACAGTTCTGACTTTTGTGAGATAAAAGCGATTACCGATATTTTTTTTTCTCTGTGGTGGAAAGAAGCAAACATATTATTATAATACGGTCTAAAAGAAGATGGTTCTTTAAAGGTTCTTTACACCAAGTAACAGTTCTTTTTAGAACCAAATCATTTGGAAGAACCATTTCAGCTTTCAGAATGTCAAGGTTGGCAAAATGCCTCATTATGAAATTATTGAAAGGTTACATAATCTACAGTACATAATCCACCAAAGAAAAAGTGTGACAAGACATGCCATCACCAGTGAGCTTTACTTTTCTACTCTTAAAACACTGATCCCAGATCAAAATATATGTAGCATTTAGAGTATTTTCTTTGCATTGTCACTGTTCACAAGCACATACTACAGAAGTGTATTTGGCGATCTCGTAAATCTTGTGTTCTCCTTACAGTGCTTTGTACTTGTCCAGCCTGGAGTATGCGGGCAGCATTCATTATGTCAGAGAGCCGTGTTGGCTCTGTGCCTGTTTTAGATGGTCCTTAAATGAATACAAAGTTATATTGCTTTAGGTTTCTGTGTTTGCGAGACAACATCAGGTTTTTACTTTTTTCAGGTTTTTGAGAGATTGTACTTTTTTTTTTTCAATTAAGGTCATCTGTTGCTGGATGAGGACCTGGAGAGGAGCACTTTTATTGTGAGCACAGGCCAGATTGGACCACTAGAAATAGTGTCCGTTGTCATCAGTACCACCCTTGAACTTCCTACACTTGAAAATGGTGCAATCCGCCTGGTCTATCCCACAGTGCTCACACCTATAGTCAGAGCGCGGATCCAACCAGGAAAGAGTGAAAATGGGGGGAAATCAGAGGAGAACAGGTAAGGTTAATCTCTTTAAGTTCTCCTTTACTACTTTTAATAATTACAGTGGTCCTGAAAAGCATTTGGACGCTTTAGCCACACTTTAAAATGTATAATGTCTTTGCACTAAATAAAATATTAACAAACAAATGTTTTACAATCAAGCAAAACAATAAAAAAAAAAAGAAGTCTTATAGGTTAAAAATGATAAAACAATAAATATATTAAGACAAAGTCATTATGTTCATAGTAATTATGAAATGTATACGTTTTAGGGCCAGTGTATATTCAAATTCTTAAAATATATGTATAACATACCCTACCATTCAAAAGTTTGGGGTCGGTAAGATTTTTTTTAATGTTTTTGAAAGAAATCTCTTATGCTCACCAAGGCTGCATTTATTTGATTGAATCTTACTGACCCCAAACCTTTGAATGTGTGTAAATAAACAAAATAACAGAAAAATCAAAGTAATGAATATATTGTAAAGGTATTTTCGATAAAACACCCTTACTCTTTGCTTGATAATTAGATTTACTCCATCTGAATAACAAATAGTGAAAATTGTGGGTTTGACCTCCCAAGAATCCCTTTTCACATCTCTCCTTCAGCCCAACTACGTGCTTTGGCAGCGTGTCTGGAAAGCAGGAGAGGATGCTGGGAGTTGGGCAGCAGTGCACACATGCTTTGCTCACCAGCACTGCCACGAACCTCTCGCCTTATCAGCTCAGCTTCCAGCTGCTGGTTCGAGGAGCCTGTCTGCTGGCCGGTAACATTCATATCTTTCTGTCCAACCTATCCAACATAAGCAATATGATAACGGGAGGAGTAGACATACAGTAAGGTGGGCTCGTCTCTTACCTGTCTCGTTCTGCCCCTTTTTTCTGTTTGCCTTTGAAGAGTGACTGTACGTTCATGCAGGTTCAGCTTGTGTTCTGAAATAATCCAGTTAACGTAAAACTTGGCATGGACATCAGTGATTATGATAGATATCAGTGCGCCTGCCAGAAGGAGCCAAAGCATGTCTGCAAGACTGTGTGCAGAGAGAGTGTTTGGCTCCGGCTCCGGGCCACTAGAACAGAGGAGAGAGATGGAGGCAGGGTGATATCCTAAATCACAATGCAGCAGTGACGCTGTTCTGCTCCAGAGGAAAGTGGCCACTCTGTTTCAACTGGCTCAACTTAAATTTAAATTGAGTAGGACAGTACAGAGATATTAATTTGTAAAAAAGGGGAAAAAAAAAAAAATTTTTTTTTTTGTACGTTTACATATGTTGGTTTGTAAATGTTTTATTGTATTAGGATTTTTTTAGACATGAACCATGGTAATATGATGTTTTTGGACACACTATGGTAATATCATTTTCATTTTACATTTACCATGGTAATACCATGGTTTTTTTATACATTTACCATGGTAATATCATGAAGTACTTGTTTGGACTACCATATATCCACAAACTGTATACTTTAGTATGTGAATATGGTACTCTTTTAATACCATGGTATACTGTACTACTGTTCAAAAGTTTGGGTCTGTGCGATTTTTTGTTTTTGCAATTAGTCTCTAACGCTCACCAAGGCTGCATTTGTTTTATCCGAAATACAGTAATATTGTGAAATTTTATTACAATTTAGAATAACTTTTCTATTTGAATATATTGTAAAATGGAATTTATTCCTCTGATCAATGCTGAATTTTCTGCATCATTACTTCAGTCTTCAGTGTCACATGATCCTACAGAAATCATTCTAATATGCTGATTTGCTGCTTGAAAAAAATCCCTTATTATTATCAATGTTGAAAACAGTTGGGCTCTTGATATTTTTGGAAACTTTGATCTATTTCAGGATTCTTTGATGAATAAAAAAATTCAAAAAACAGCATTTACCTGAAATACACATTTTTGTAACATTATAAAAGTCTTTCCTGTCACTTTATGATCAATTTAAAGGTTTTTGCTAAAGTATTTGTTTCTTTAACAAACAAAAAAATCTTACTGACCCCAAACTTTAGAATGGCTATAGTATTTTTATGGATAATATAGAAACCAAAATATATATAAATATATTTTTTCAGATTTCAAAATTAAACTATACAGGGTTGAACTGATTATGAAGCCAAAAACTTTGTTTTAAGATTAAACACTAACCTTTCAAAAAAAAAAAAAAATATATATGTTTCTTTAACAAACAAAAAAATCTTACTGACCCCAAACTTTAGAATGGCTATAGTATTTTTATGGATAATATAGAAACCAAAATATATATAAATATATTTTTTCAGATTTCAAAATTAAACTATACAGGGTTGAACTGATTATGAAGCCAAAAACTTTGTTTTAAGATTAAACACTAACCTTTCAAAAAAAAAAATATATATATATATATATATATATATTGTATGCATATCTAGATTTATATCAAATGTCTGCCTAAAATGTAATTAATTTAAAAGTCTGGATCAGTCTTCACTTGTGGATCTGTTTTATCATATCTTTAGTTCCCTGAGGCTCAGATGTTAAAGATTCCCACCAGCATAATGTTCTTTCATAGCAACTAATCAAATCAGTGCTGAAATGTCATGTGAACAGACTCTGTAACTCTTCTTATGCTTTCTCTTCATATCCAGGTCTGGAAAGCCCCACCCATGCCCTGCGCGCAGATGCTGACCCCAGTGCACAGTCTGCATCTGCAACCTACATCACGCTGGCGGAAGAACATTCATGTGACCGACATCTGGAAATAATACTACACCTTTGCGGTGAGAGCTGACTACATGTTAAATCATAAGCTGTTTGGCAACACCTACATAGCTATTTTTTAGTTATGCATGTCATATAGCACATATCTGCTTGAATGCATGAAAGTAAAAATCTCCAAAAATCGGTGTTCATATTACATTTAAGTAGCATATTTCAAAGCAGCAACAAACTCTGATAACATCAGTATAAAATTAGTTTGTCCAGCTCAAATCATGCTAGAATTTTTTTTTTGCAGCTAACATTAATGCACACTTTATAGCAACAAAAACAGCTGATGCCTTTACAAATAAAACAATTGACTTTAAATTAGAAGGCGGCACTTCCTTTCCTACAGTTGCCAAATAGAGCATTGCAGTTTCCCATTCCCAAGTTTTTGAAAGATGTTCACCAAAACTCTATTTATTTGTTCAAAAATACAGTAAAAACAGTAACATGAAAACATGAAAAATAAAATCGAATTCAAAATATTAAAAACTATAATAATATATCAGTGATACTAGAATCACCTGCAAGTCGCTGTCACTGTTGCCTGCAGAGCCTCATAGTCCATTGGTCATCCTAGAAAGGGGCCGTCTCACCTTTAGTGAATACGAGCAGCAGATCCGTACTCGACGTGATTTCATTCGCTGTGCCCAAAAGGAGGCAGAGTCTGAGAAGATGGTAAGATTATTGCTTTTAGACACTTGCATTGCTGACTTCATCTTGATTGCCTTTTAAGAACATAATTTAGAGGATTTTTTAGTTGTTATGTCATGCGTGCATGTGCCTCCCCCCAGCTGGAGTTTGTGCGGAGACGCTATCACAAGGATCTGCTCTTGAACCCCGTCCTGATGCTTAACTTCTGCCCTGATCTGCTGTCAGAACCAACAGAACTGCAGCAGGCCAGCAGAGAGCTCATCTTCCTCATTGACAACAGCAACATAATGACACAGCACAACATCAACAAGATCAAGGTTCTTGTGATCTCCTGTATGAGCAGCTGCTCTTCTGCCACTAAATGTTGGCACATGCACTTTTTTGTCTTCAGTACATTTTTTTCCCCTCAAACTGTTAGCATTTACTATAAAGCACAGATCAGTGGTTCTTTAAAATCTTTGTTGCCATTAGAAGTTAGCAGCTCTTGTTTAAAGCAAATTAGTTTGAACCACCTACAAAACTAGAATCAAACAATATCGTCTGATAGGATTCCACTCTGAATGTGCAGTATTTGCCGGTTGAACATAACCAGAAATGTTCCTGTGCTTTCATATATTTGACAGGAGGGGATGTTGGTGGCCGTCAAAAGTCTGCCGACCCGCTCCATGCTGAACATCGCTGGCACCTGCTCAACAGTCAGGCCTCTTTTCAGCTCCAGCAAGCCCTGCACAGATGTGAGTGTTTCTCCAGTCACATTTTAGATGTAGTTGCCAAAATCATTGCATAGTATTTATTTTAAGAGAAACTGAAACTCAGAAACGATGGAGATCACACAGGGTTGTGTGGAGGTGGATGTGTGAGATGGTTGATGTTTACCTGTGAGTGACCTGCTGATAACAATCTCTGTCCAGGTCGCTACTACTGGTTGCCATGACACTGCAATATCATGTTGAAGCAGGTCCAGGGTCTGGCAGGACAAATTGTTTTAAAACAGCGAGGGCCATATGGCACTGCCATGCATTTTACAGCATGCAATGACCAAAAACAAACTTGTTTTGCTGCATTGTGCACTAGTGTTGTAAAAAGTCCCGACTGGTACCGACATCTGTACTTTTGACAACACTATTGTGCACCACTGCTCTTTACATCTTCATCATAAAGAGCTTCTCTGGTGCTCTTCGATCACTTTTGACTCAAAAATGTTACGTTTTGATTTACTCCCTCTCTCATTTTTCAGAGTACAGTGACTCAGGCACTGGAGTACATCCAGAAGATACGCACAGACCAAGGTGGTGCTAACCTGTGGGGGGTGCTGTCCTGGATTTATCGGCAGCCCGTCCACCGCAGCTGCCCACGACAGCTCTTCTTCATCATGGATGGAACCTGCAGTAACATAGGCCACGTGTTAGAACTGGTCAGGAGGAACGCCTGTAACGTCAGGTAAAAACTGTAATGTTAGATTAAATTAGTGTTGAAGACACTATAAAATAATCTGAACAGATAGTCTTTCACGACAATCATAACTTTTATGATATATTATTATAGTATTTATTAATATTTAGAATTAGCTTTTATTTTATATTTTCAGATTTCAAGTTTAAAAAAAATTAATAACAGTATAATAGTATATTGAGAGTTTATTTTTTATATAATTTTAGCAACATATTAAGATTTTAGAGCAGCAAACACTTTTAGAATTAGCTTTAAAAAATGGCTAAATATCCCCTTTAGGGGCTAAATAAACACCCCTAAAACCAGTTTTAAAACCAGGTCCCAAATATCAGTCAGACCAGCACCCAAAAACCAGCATAACACATTCACTCCAGCAAACTGCACTACAACTCTACAAACTAGCTAAACACATTTTACATCAGCAAACACCTTTTTTCTTTAATCTAACTTTATTGGATTTTTCTATGCGGAATAACAAGTGCACAGATAACAAACCCATTTGATGCAATTTGAGATTTTGCAATATTATTACCCCAATTAACCAAACCTCAGCTAATTACATATAATAACACAGTGAAATAAAATACCTGGCAATAAAATTAAATTAGAACAGCATAATATATATGTATAAAAATATGTAAATTAAGAAATTAAAGAGAAGTGTGTGTGGGGTTTACTGTCTATAGAGTCAGCAAGCACATATCGGCATCCAGCTTTAAAAACAAGCTAAACACCTTTCACTTCACAGCAAACACCCATAAAAAGAAGCTCAACACTTTTTACTCTAGCAAACACTTTTGTCACTGGCTAAACACTTAGAGCACTTAAACTCTGATCAATTTTGTCTTAGGCATTACCATGGAAACACCCCATGCCTCCATAATGTATCTAAATGAAACTCATTTAGCCAGTCAGATGGGAAACAGCTGTAATCCAAATTCCAATCATACTTGTATTTGCTGCTGTCTTTTATGATTTATCCACTCTGACATCTGTTACACCTTAATTGTTTAGTATTTATTTAGTATTCCACCTTAAAATGAATACTGCACATGACATTGCACATTTCCAGTAAACAAAAATAAAGCTGAGGTTGAGAAAAATAATTTCATCGTACTGTGCTTTACATTACACAGCACAAAGTGTCCTCTCCCATAATAAACTGACTTATATTTAGAGAGAAATGCTCTTCAGCAAACACACACACACACATACTGGAACACAGTACTGGAACACAGGCTCGTTATTGATACTCAGTCAAGACATTTAAAAGCCTTCGACTCAGACAGAGCAGACCTGAATTCCAAACAGCTTGTGTGTGTGTGTGTGTGTGTGTGTGTGTGT